>NC_066881.1:12070842-12180842 GCF_022985175.1 Labeo rohita | reverse complement strand
GCGATTAATTGTTTGTCAGCCCTAATTGGATTAATTGAAACATATCTAGCATTGACCTTCATGCACTCATATTCATCTTATTACTATTTTTTTTGTTTTCTCATAATTTTCTGTCTCTCAGTATGAGGATGAAGAGGTTGCGGAGGAATTTAAAATCTCAAGTTTTGTGTCTATGGTTCAAGACTGCCGTTGCATTGGAATCCCGTACAGCTCACATGGTAAGCATGTGATGCACTGAAGAAGTCATTGCAATAGCATTGTACTTTTAACCATCATGTTTACGGTTGATTCATATTGTCCATAGGCCATGTTCAGAAGTTTGACATGTTCATGTTGGAGAAATGGCCCATCATTCAGGCATTTGCCTTGGAAGGAATTGGCGCCGGAGTGTTTTTCACCATGAAATATAAGGTTTTATATTTATACTCTATGATCTTTACTTATACATGACTTGCAGGTGATACATTTTACAGTAATCGTATGTTATATAATATGATTGAGACTAGCGCAATAACGTTGTTATTGTGTCCTTCACCAGAACTGTTTGTTTTTTCCATCTTATAGCTCACAGATGTAAGTCAGAGACTTTGGCAGGTCTACAGCAGATTGGACCCAGCATCTCTGGATTGCCTTCTCAGTGAGGTAACTCACTTGTATATATTGAAGTTTGATTGTTAGTCAAATGCCCATGCACACATTTCTTTCTTATATAAGAGTGGATGTGATACTCTCTCACAGGACCTTCAGCTTTTTGAAAGACAGTGGAGCTGTCTGTTCTCCAGTATGGAAATCGAGAGTGCACTTTCCATGCAGGAATTGTCAGAGGCCCAAGTTGCAGAGGTGCCGTTTGTAATATTATGACTACTAGAATTCCAAATGACCAACTCCAAGTCCAAATGAAATCAAATATGGTTTATTTACTTCTAGATGATGTCGCCTAGGCTGCATGAGTTGGGAAAATGTTAACTAATACTGTGGTGACCGAAATTATTAGAACACTAGTATTTTCACCAGCTGACAATGGTGTTAAGTCAATTATTTCTATCTTTTGCTGTAGTGTGTCAGTAGGAAACATCAGTTTACATTTCCAAACATTCATTTTGCCATTAATTGTAATAATCCAGTGAGATTTTTGTTTGCACAAGGAGTATGACAACAGCCAGTACTTCACACAGAGATCTGATCTCATCATCATCCAGTCTGTCTGGAATGACATGAAGAAACAGAACAAACTGAGACAGACTAAATCCAGAAGAACTGTGGCAACATCTCCAAGATGCTTCAAGAAACCTACCTGCAAAGCTACCTGAAAAACTATGCACAAGTGCACCTAAGGCAAAAGCTGCTTTGAACGCAATGGATGATCACACCAAATTTTGATAAAGAAAATCTATTTATGATCTATTTATATCTATTTATTTATTTTATTTATTATTTTTGACAGCATCCTCATTTTACAGCATTTTACACAAAGGCCTAAAACTTTTAACAGTACTGTAGCTTTGCAGGTAGTTTTCTTGAAGCATCTTGGAGACGTTGACACAGTTCTTCTGGATTTAGTCTGTCTCAGTTTGTTCTGTTTCTTCATGTCATTCCAGACAGACTGGATAATGGTGAGATCAGATCTCTGTGCACTAAAGCACTGGCTGTTGTCAGACTCCTTGTGCAAACAAAAATCTCACTGGATTATTACAATTAATGACAAACTGAATGAATAACTGATCCAAAAATAACTGATTCAAAACCATTTTTTTGCTGGAGAAAATACTAGTGTTCTAAATGTATACCACTGTAGTTAAATAGACTTTTATGCATTGTAGTGTCCACAATTGACTGCAACCTCAATTTTACTTTTGTATGTTCTTGTTCTTGTATGGAACACTTGTATCCTGATGGATAAAATCCATTCCAAATGAATCAAATCACTTCTTTCTTTATGATTGTGGTTTCATATTGGTTTTAACAGTCACTGAAAATAATGTGTTGGACATGATTCCTTGTGTGATGCTGAATCTCATTTTCTCTCTTTCAGCCTTTCAGAACATATTATTCGCATGGTCTTATTTCAAGCAATATCACAGACAAGAGGTATTTATATGATACAGTTGCTCTTATTTCCAAGAAAGACATTCTGCAAGATTTATTTCTCTTTGTAAAGCATGTAATGAATGAAATGTTTGTACGCCAGTAAAAGCAGGCAGCCATTTGTGTTGTTTGGGAGTCACTCTACCAAGGAAGATTTGGAGAACTACTGTTTCACCTTCCCTTCTGAAGGCCACCAGGTTCGAAACACTGGCCCTGCTGGGGGTGTTGCCAAACACATGGTGAGAGCGCCACACAGTGGCCTGATGACTGAGACCTTAACTTAATATACATTAAATCTTCTACTTCCTTTATGTATTTTTCTACATGAAACAATGTGTGTGTTTGCTATCTTTCTTACAGCTGCTGCAATGTGTGGCTCCTAAAGGGCCACTAGCTTGTGCTCGAACGTATTTCTTTGGGAGCACACATGTCCCATACTTGGGTAAGTGACAAGTGTATCTCTAGAACATGTCTGAATGAAATAATTTAAATTTTTTCTGTTATAAATTCACTGGTTTCTTTAATCCAACAGGAAATGACAACACCCAGCAGAAGGGCACAGATCTCCAGTAAGTACTCCATTCATGCTTCTTACTGTGTTTTGATGTTTGGATTGGTATTAAAGTACACCTGTTGTGTTCCAGGCTTCTTTCACATATCTACTCAGCTGTGGTTCAGTCTGTACTAGCAGGAATCAATTGTTTCTCCATCAACTCCAGTGCTAGTAAGGTAAGTATTCATCAAAGGGACCCTCTTTAGTAAAAGTGTGATCAACATTAAAGGGATAATTTACCCAAAAATGAAAATTCTGTCATTAATTACTCACCCTCACGTTGATCTAAAGCCGCAAGACCTTCGTTCATCTTTGAAACACATTAAGATATTTCTGATAAAATCCGAAAGCTTTCTGACCCTCCATAGACAGCAAGGGTACTACAACGGTCAAGGCACATAAAAGTAAAAAAATATCTTAATTTATGTTCTGAAGATGATAGAAGGTCTTACAGGTTTGTAATGACATGAGGGTGATTAATTAATGGCATAAAATAAAAATAAAAAAGGCAACTTAAAATGGGAAAGCAAACTTAATAAGCATTCTATGAATGTGAGTTAATTTAATTTTATATCCTTCTGTATAAAACTATCTAAAGTTTTAAAACCTCAAAAGGTGTGGTCACATTAGCAATGTTTTATGGACAAAAAGGGGCCATTGTCCATAGTCACATGTACTGTAGCAATGCATGAAGCACAGTTCACACAGAAATCACTGTAAAACCAAGCAGCTTTCTGTTGGTCAATATGGTGAAACCCTGTGTGAAAACCCTCGCAAGTAATTCTAGATCATGTGGATTTTTATTAAAATGACTGGATTTTGCCTGTGAATTCGGTTAATGTGACAGAACCTTAACAAAAGAGTGGAATCCATACTAGTGGATGACACAAAGGAAATATATCACTGAAATATTGCTGGAATTAGAATTTTTTCCAGTTAATGAATAAAAAAACATTAACAGCCAATGAAAATCCTTCCTAATTTATAGCAGGCACGGTAGTTTTGTTTACAGAATACAAAATAAACACAAAGTTATTATTCTATGATAAGGACGCTAATGTAGTTATCGTTATAGCTATTATTCATGAAGTGAATGACCTTTTATACTGCATTTTATGGTGCCATCATTATGGGCTTAGAAAGAACTTTGCTCAGGTTATCAATATGGAAAATAATGCACACATTTTTTTAAGGCAAAGGATGTAGCAGAGCAAACATTTCAGCTGGCCTTGGACAACTTTGGGTTGATTCAGTACAGAGGAGCTCTCAGGTATGCAACGCACACAGAAATGGCCTGAAAGAAATCTGCAGACTTTTTCTTTTGCCTTTTCTGAGCTGATTAAAGGGTGAATTCTGTGGAATGGATTTAAACACTGTCAAAGAAAGGTGATTTATGATCAAATTATCCAAAATATTTACGAAACGAACACAAGGGGTAGAGAATGTGTAGAACTGACAGATGTTCCAATTCTATGGAAATCTACATAAGTTTCTCTGGGGTTCTGAGTTTGCAGATTCCTTGTGGGCCTTGGCTATTAGACAGTGGTTATTAAAGGTGAAGTTACAGTTGAGGTCAAAAGTTTACATACACCTTGCAGAATCTGCAAAATTATTTTACCAAAATAAGAGGGATCATACAAAATGCATGTTATTTTTTATTTAGTACTGACCTGACTAAGATAATTTACATAAAGGACATTTACATATTAATAGTTAAAAAGAATTTATAAAAATGACCCTGTTCAAAAGTTTACATACGTTTAATTCTTAATACTGTGTAACCTAAATGATCCACAGCCATGTTTTTTAGTTGTTGTCGTTTAGTGATAGCTGTTCATGAGTCCCTTGTTTGTCCTAAACAGTTAAACCGCCTGCTGTTCAGAAAAATCCTTCAGGTCCCACAAATTCTGTGGTTTTTCTGTGTTTTTGTGTGTTTTCCAACAATAACTATGATTTTGAGATCCATCGTTTCACACTAAACACAACTGAGGGACTCATATGCAACTATTACAGAAGGTTCAAACACTCACTGTTGCTCCAGAAGAAAAACGATGCATTAAGAGTGCCAGGAGTGTAAACTTTTGAACAGAATGAAGATGTACATTTTTCTTATTTTGCCTAAATATAATATTTTTTTACATTTAGTACTGCCCTTCAGAAACTTCAGAAGATACTTGTACATGTTTCCCGGAAGACAAAATAAGTTAAATTTACCCTGATCTTCAAATTCAAAAAGTTTTCACCCCCTAGCTCTTAAGGCATTCTTTTTTCTTCTGAAGCATCAGTGAGCATTTGAACCTTTTGTATTAGTTGCTATTAGAGTCTCTCAGTTGTCCTCAGTGTGAAAAGATGGATCTTAAAATCATACAGTCATTGTTGAAAAGGGTTCAAATGCACAAAAATGTTGAAAAACCAAAGACTTTTTTGGGACCTGAAAGATTTTTCTAAATAAGAGTGAGCAGTTTCATGCTTCAGGACAAACAGGGGACTTATGAACAGCTATCACTAAATAAAAAACAACAACAACAAAAAACAGCTGTAGATCATTCAGGTCACAACACAGTATTAAGAATCATGTGTATGTAAACTTTTGAACAAGGTCATTTTTATAAATTCAACTATTATTTTCTCTTGTGGACTAATTAACATTTTGCAGATTCTGCAAAGTGTGTGTAAACTTTTGACCTCTGTATGTTTAGGTCTCACTGTAGGACACATTTTGTGTTTGCTTTGTGAATTAAGACTTCACTCTGTCTGTTTAATTCAGATCCAAAGCTGTGTTTAGCATACAGGCTGTCAACAATGAGGGAACGTAAGTTTTTATACATATTATACATATTTTTTTATACATATTATACATTTACCACTTTTTGTATTTCATAACTTAAAAGGTAAACAATCTTCCATTACACAGAATCATTCCCCTCAGTGATGAGGACAGTCACTTTATGGTGAAAACTGTGAGTATAAAACCTTTCCATCGCAGCTGCAGTTTGTCATTGTACTGTAACTTGTATTAAATGGCTGCCTCCTCCACAGGCATCCATGATGGTGCATGATATCCCAGATCTCCAGTGTGGAGGAAACCTAGGATCAGTAGTTTTCTCTGAGTCATTTCTAGAATCCAGCGTTTACATTCAGCAGAGAGGTAAGAAGCCGTTTTGTGAAAGTATTCAGATGAAGGTTAATTAAGTACTGTTAAACACAGGTCATGTGAGATTGTAAAGCACCTCTTCTCCTGCAGATGGCGCTCTTTCCTCTGACAGCTGCTACACTGTGCTCACCTCCTCAGTTCCTCGCCATGTTTGCTGGCTGGTACAGTGCTTGTTAACAACATGATAAATTGTGCCAAAATAATTTTTTACCAGTACTTTAATGAACCATATTTTTCATTAAATGCTGAGTTAATTGATTTATTGATTTCTTTGTTATAGGTAGACGAAGCTGATGTGCGAATGTCTGAACAGGCTCAGCATCTGCCGAAGGTGAAGTTTTATAGTGCAGTAATTTTTACAAGCTATTGTAGCTCCCTCCTGCTGTACTAAGTCCTGTTTGCTTTAATACCTGCATGTGTAAAAACAGGAAGAGGATGGTACGTGTTTGGGCATTCCTCTAACAGTGAGAGACTCTGCCTACATGTTCTCTAACAGCCTGCTGTCTACACCTGAGGAAGGTCAGATTTCATCTTTACTGGAAGGTCATGGTTTCAAATAGTCTTTGTGCATGGGCATTAATGTGTTTATTGTCCTGCAGGGAAGCTGGTGTTTTTCTCTGAGGGTATCCTGTTTGTGCATCCTTATTATGGCTCCATTACACTCTCTATGAGTCACATCAACAGCATTAAACTCTGTGATGGGGTGAGCAATGCTCTCATTCACAATATATTTGAGGTCAGATTGATTTTTTTTTTTTTTTTTAAAGGAGTTAGTACTTTTATTCAACAAGGATGTATCAGGGTTTCAAGTCAATGCTGTCTTGAGTACCAAATCAGCATTTTAGAATGATTTCGGCATGATCAAGTGGCACTGAAAACTGGAGTAATGGCTGTTGAACATTCAGCTTTGCCATCACATGAATAAGTTACATTTAAAAAAATATTAAAATGAAAAACAGCTATTTTAAATTGTGAAAATATTTCACAATTTTGCTGTTTTTACTGTATTTTTATCAAATAATTTATTTATGCAGCCTTGTTGAGTGTAAGAGACTTTTCAGAATGTAAACTTTGGAATGGTACTGCATATATATCCTCAGTTTTGCTTTGTCTAAATGTATACCGTGTTGTTTTCACAGGGCTCTATGTCTGATATATCAATGCTGTTCATCGAGTATCAGACCTCTCTGCTTCCACACCTTCCATTCCCTTTACACAGTGCTGATTTCTCTCTGGCTATCGCGCTTCTTCCCAGAAGCAAGAGCTACAAAAGCTTCTATTCACAGGTGCGCACACACACATACACATATATGCAGGTAGAACATTTAGGATTCTGTCATACTGCAGAGTTGTATTCTGTTTAGTGTTTGGTTGTAAATGACTTGTGATATGATTTGCAGGTCCTGCCAGCTTGGCGTAAGTCAGACTCTGGGCTGAGAGTGCAGCACGTCCTTAACGATCAGCTGAGCCCTGAGCACAAGAGCATGTGAGTTAACACTTCGTTCTGCATCAGCTCAGCCAACAGCATGCAGCCTGATTTGTTAAGATCTTATTGTGCTTGAGCCCCGAGGTGTCATGATGTAGCACGTAAATGTATCCGATGACGTGTTTTCTCTCAGGTACTTCAGGCTGTTAAAGCTTCATGAGATACACACACCAGCGGCAAACGGCCATAGAGGTGTTCTGAAGACTGCTTATCCACAGCTGCCAGAGCAGGACAGGTAACACACATGATGTGGCAAAATGTCAAGCGATAAATCTTTTTGCTTGTCTATTCTATCCGCTATTGAAAATGGTGCTATCATGCTGAAAATTCAACAGATTTCGAACTGTCTTGTATGTACAGCGTATCTTTCTCTCATCTTATTGGTTGCATTGAATTTGTTGCTTTGCTCATGCATGTTGACGTCTATCAAATTTTCTGCTCAGGTTCCTTCAGCATTTTGCCATCAGCAGTAGCGTGGGTGAAGAATCTGTCTGCAGCGACCACTTGTCTTCTGTGTTTTCAGACACAGCACCTGAAAACATCAAACCTGAATCCAAGAAAAAGGTAAAATACATTTGTATGAATGTAACACAGTCATACATAATCTAGCTGACAAGTCATGCTCGAGGAAACAGAGCATATGAATAATAATACATTAATGTGTTTGTGTGTGTAGGTGGTCCTCACTATCATTGCAGGCTTGCCAGGCAGTCATAAGGAAAATCTTTGTGATTTCTTGATGGAGGTGAATCAAAATAGTGCCAGGTGAGAGAACAATCAAGATGCCATGAGCTATAAATATAATCATTATAGCTGTAATGTTATCAGATTCCTAGTGAGTGATATTTCGGACTTTCAACCATTGGAAGATCATTGAAACTAAATGGCAGTTATGCATTTATCCAAATAGAAGGTTGGAAAATCAGGCTGGAAGTTCAGTGGAAAGCATCCTGAATGCTGGTGTACTAATTAGGGCCTGAGCACTGGTAGTGCGAGAACCCTATTGGAATTGAAGAAGTTTCTTCTTCTCCTAAATTAATCATTTTTTTGAGGGCCTAAACATGATTGAAAACTCATGAAACTTTCACACACCAAAAGTAGTGAAATTTTATATCTGATATGGGTTTCTGAAGTGGGTGTGGCAAATTGGCTTGATAGCACTGCCTATAAAATTTCAATGAAGTGCCCCTCGAGCTATGTTTTATTTACATGTACAAAATTGAGTAGACACATGTAACACACCAATACTCACAAAAAAGTCCCCCAGTACGAATTCCGAAACTCAACAGGAAGTCCTGGCTTGAAGTCATCTGCATGCCAAAATTCAGTTATAGTCATGTAGTCACCAGCTGAGAGCAGGAAGTTTGGCACATATAATTGGCTTTGACATATTCCTCCTATATTTACTACTTTAAATGCCTCAGGGCTCTATGGTTACTTTTCTTTTTAAGAGCACTTGTGCTCCTTAAAAACTTAGGAGCACAGTCAAAATTTCAGAAGCGCTTTTTAATTAATAATCAGAAAATTACGAGGTGATATTTGAGTCCTCAAAGTGATTAGAGGGGAATTTTTTGTTTTTTGTTTTCTTTGTTATGGCATTTTTCTAACTTTATTAAAAGTATGTCATTTTTTTATGTCAATTTAAAGGTTCATGATACCCCAGACTACTTTTTCTGACATTTGAGCAGAGGTGTTTGTGTTGCACATCAATGTTAGCATCCATTAATTTTAATTGTTGGTTAATTTTGAGTTTTTTGCTCTATTTTCATCTTCCGGGTTTAAAATCTACATTGTGCTGATGTTACAGTTTGTGATGTGATGTGATGTATGTATGTATGTGTGTGTGTGTATATATATATATATATATATATATGAAAAAAAAGCAATTAAAACAACAGAGTAAGAACAAGTAGAATAAGAATAAGCTACCAATCAAATGAAATCAGTATTTTCAAAATTAATTTGTACTACAGAGGTGGCATGGAAGAACACAAAAGTGGCTTGTAGGTGTATTTTCATGTTTAATGAGACTCAGAGGTGGCATGAGTGCAACCAAATTCATAAATTCATGTTGAGATTAATGTTTTACATATAAAATTTTGAATACAGAAATATTAAATGATTTAAATAACTGAAAACATACTTTAAAAATGATACTAAATCTGCCAGTAGGTGGTGGCAAGTCACTGATTTAATTACTGAATCATATCATTCATTTGATTCGTTTGAATGGCTGATTCATTCAGGAATAAAGCAAGTGACTGTCTTTATGAATGGGAAATTGAATCATTGACTCACTAAATTCATTTAAAAACGCACGTTCATTCATAAAGGAAACACCGCTACTGTGTTTGAATGGAGATGCACAGCGGCTCAGTTGAGACTTGTTTCAGACTATTTTTGACGATGAAATAGAGCAAAATCAGGCAATAGTGTTATGTAAGTCACTTAATATTAACTTATTGTTTAAGTGTTGAATTAAATCAATATCTTATTTACAAACTCTCTTAAAAATCATTAAAAGCTGTCACTCATCTTAGTTCATTGCAATCTCACAAAGTTCCATAATAATCAATGAAGCTCTGTACACTGCGCAATGAATCTCTTATTTACACTCTTTCTACACTTTGTTTGTGAAAGGATTTGTGAGATGTGTCTGTGATGCATTACTCAACATTGCAAAAACACCGAAACTTTTGAAGCTCCCCTCGGTCCAAACACAAATATGCTGATCGGGTCACTTGCACATGGTGCTCCTAAATATTTTTTCATAGTCGCACGCAGTAATTTTCAGTCGCAAATGCACCCTTACAGTCTGTAATTACTGTATACCCTTATTATGACTGTTTGATTGACAGGTGGGAGGTGTTTTGCCCTGCTCTGAAGGGCTCTGAGGAATTCAGTGCGTCGCACCTTCAGCGGTACCTGAGCAGCCTTCTGGCCAAACAGAGGGAGACGGATCTAAATTCATCCAGAGTTGTGCTGCTTATACCAGGGTAAGACAGAAATCAACACTGAGTCTCAAAACCTTGAGAATCATGTTTATTTTAGTTGATGAATTTTACACCACTGACACTCTTATTGAACGTTGAATGGACTTGAGGCGAATAACAACACTGCTTATAGCTGAATTAAACTTGTTTCACAAGTGATGAACTTTGCATGGTGATTGACATGTCATTTTCCTGACATGTGCTGAGTTTTTATGCTTACTCTGTTGTGTTGTAGGTACACCGATGTGCTGGATGTGATCCAGACAATCACGGCTCATCCAGACCCACAAGTTCACAGCCAAGTGACAGTGGGTGCCGTCTCAGCATGTGTCAACCCACTTACATCCTTCATCAAACACAGGCAAGAGTTTTTCCACATGACATTTATCACACCTACTTTTCCAGACGAACACTTGTAATTCAGATTGTAAATGCTGTAATAAGAATTATGTCATTATGTAATTATAATGCAAGTGTCTAAAGGGCCTATTAACACACTGTAATTTCCCCTGTTTGATGTTGGATCTGAAGCTCTCTGAAACTGCTCTTTACAGGCTTCTCTTCCCCAAACTCCTGGAGCAGTGCAGTCAGGGTAAGTTTCTCTCAAAATGGTGCCTGTGTGTTGATGTCGCAGAAAAGATTTTCAGATCACGTGAAATCAAATTTCACTGGATCTTTGGAGACAGAACGTTCTTTGAACTATGAAACCTACCTAAGTTTCAGTGTGTGATCTTCACTTGCATCAAAATAGTGCATTTTTAAAACAAAAATGTGTCAGAAGCTAACCCAATTTACATATATGCTTAACTGGCGTTCTGCAACTTCCTGTATCTGCATATCCTTCTGTAGAATCCCGTGGTTAGAAACCACCGTTATTTTTAACAGCGTCCCTGATCGTTTCCATCTGATATGAACAATATCAATCAGAGTGTACTGAGTGTATGAAGACAGTGAGACATCACCAGTGCGCCCTTAATTAAAGCAGCCTCATTTAACCTCAGTGCTATAGGGGAATTGCCCCTGTAATAAGTGCACTGTAAGTGGCTTTGGATAAAATGTCTGCTAAATGATTCCTTAGATGAGTTTCTCTTTTAGGCGTCGTCAGCAATGTTGTCTTCACGGGTTTGACTACAGAGCAGAAGCACCCACTTCTCAAACACATGCAGATGTTGATCCGCGCAGCCAATCCTAGCACTGCATTTATCTCAGCAGAGAAAGGGGCGGTTAGAAGGTTTGTGCATTGATAATTTCTCTGACATACACACTCATTTAATTCTCATATTACTTAGTGATTATTTGTTATATTGTAGGACTGAAGATTTACGGCTTGTCCTGAATGACAACAGTTTCTCACAGTCTCATATGATCAATGCACGATACCTGCTGTATCCTGGCTGGTAAGGTTTTCGTTCTGTATTCTTTTCAGTATGTGTGTTTGTACATTCTGCTGTATGTTTAAATATATTGGACTATATTGTGTGTTGTTTCAGGTGGGAAGGCAGGTTTGTTTCTGGAAGTGGATCATTGTCTATGTCTCAGCATTGTATTGAGTTCACTCGTCCATTGGAGAGAGCATTATTTCTGCAGCGCTGCAAAGGTTAGCATCTGTTTGAGTGTATTCTTGCTATATAAAAGTATTAATTGCTTTCAAAGAGAGAAAAAATGTTTTGACCCCAAACTTTGAACGGTAGTGTATATTGTTACAAAAGATTTATGTTTTAAGTAAATGCCGTTCTTTTTAACATTCTGTTTATCAAAGTCAAAATCAGGATCCAACAAAATATTAATCAGCACTGTTTACAACATTTATTATAAATCATTACATCAGAATGATTTCTGAAGGATCATGTGACACTGAAGACTGGAGTAATGATGCTGAAAATTCAGCTTTGGATCATGGGAATAAATTCTATTTTAAAGAGTTTTAAAGAGCCTTGATGAGCAGAAAAGTCTTACTGATCCCAAACATTTGAACAGTGTATATATAATAATTTAAGGCTTTGAAGTTAAACTTAAAATTTACTTATGTTGCATTAGCAACTAACTGAAATAACTTGAATTACTAAATTACTGAAAATATAGCTAAATTGAATTACTACTACTACAACTAAAAGTAATTACTACGAAAATGCTAAATAGGAAATAATCATAATATTAACAAATATAAATAATCATACCTAAATAACATGACGTGAAGAATAATTACTGAAATATTTTTATTATTATTCCCATTTTAAATTATTCACACAGCATTGTAAGGTGGTCTGGATAAAACCCTTACACATTCATCACCTTTATGTTGTTGTTGAAATATATGTATTTAATGAAAGACTAAAGGAGAAGTCCACTTCCAGAACAAAAATTTACAGATAATGTACCCTTGTCATCCAAGATGTTTATGTCTTTCTTCAGTCGTAAATTATGTTTTTTGAGGAAAACATTTTGTTATTTTCATTAAAAAAATACAATTTAAATACTTTTTAATCTCAAACGCTCATCTTGTTTTGCTCTCGTTGAACTCAAGACAGTTAGGGTATGTCGGAAAACTCCAATTGTATTTTCTCCCACAATTTCAAAAATCATTTCAAAATCATCCTGCATCGCTGCAGAAGTACCGAACTAGTCTTTGCAAAGTGAACATGCAAAGTTGATCAAACACCCTTAACAAAAAAGGTAAAACAGAGATATAGGATGATTTTGAAGTTAAGGGAGAATATGAGATGGGAGTTCAGGCAGAGCAAGACAAGACGAGCATTTGACTTTAAAAAGTATATAAATGGTATTATTTTTATGAAAATAACCATTCGTTTCGCTAGATAAGACCCTTTTTCCTCGGCTTGGATCCTTTACAACCGCACTTGGGATCGTTTGAAGCCGCATTTAAACTGCATTTTGGAAGTTCAAACTCGGGGCACCATTTCAGGCCATTATATGGAGAAAAGTCCTGAAATGTTTTCCTCAAAAAACATAATTTCTTTACAACTGAAGAAAGAAAGACATGAACATCTTGGATGACAAGGGGGTGAGTACATTATCTGTAAATTTCTGTTCTGGAAGTGGACTTCTCCTTTAAGAACGTAAATACGGTCATTTGCAATGAGGTAAGATCAGTGCTTCCTAAAATCTGAATTTTTGCATAATGCACTAATGCTTTAAAATAATACTTAAAATGGGCATGTAATGGCATATTTGCTTAAAATGACTTTATTTTGATGCCAATTTGTTATTGTAATTTAACATGTAGAACGATTGAGGTCTTTTTAAATCATAGCAATCTGATCGAATAATTGTAATAATTGTGAGAGGCCTAATCATCAATAATGAATATTCAAGAGGGTTTAATTGTAAAGTGATTGCTGACAGTATATGTAAGGATGCTGTAAGAGCATGTGCTAAAAATGGAACTAACAGAAGTAAGTGATCAAAACACAACTCACTGCCTCTGTCTCTTTTCTTTTCTCAGCTCTGAAATCCTCTCTCAAACCCAGCCCTTTCACAGGAAACATCTATCATATCAGTGGGAAAGTGCAGTTCTCTGGTAGGGCAATCGGTCTCCATAACCTCCCCCAAATCTGTCTTAATATGAGGTTGTTTTTTTAAAGTATGGTTTTATATGGAAAACACAGCGTGACATAGTCACAAATCAGCTATGGTTGTCTATAAATGTGTATTGTTTGATTCCAGGATGTCTCTTGCTCTGGTTTTGTCTGTGTAGTTAATGTATGATTTTTCTATGAGAAGTAGTAGGCAGGGGGCCTGTGGGGTAACGCCACACGGTAGGACTCTCACCTCTGAATCCTCAAAGTGATGTGGCCTGCACACATCTGTTCTCACTCTTTTTTTCCAAGCCGTTTCCTCCTTTGGTCACATTTTTTTTTTGGAGGGTTTTTGACTGTCCTCTGTTCCTTTGAATCTGTGGTGTAGTTGCATGGAGAGAGTGGGCAGACTGACAGAATGGAGAGAGCTGAGTGATTTAACAGTGCCTGAGTTGCAGCACGCTAGATAGTGTAGTGCATTTAGGACCCATACGGTCCGAACACCATCTGTGATGCCTAACCATGAATCATCTGTGTTTTTGTTATGGAAATCTTTTGATTTTTGGTGCCTACGTTCGGTTTGGTGTGATTTGTTTTCAGAACCCCTGTAAGTTGATTTTTTTCGTAACATTTTTGTAACATTCAGTGCATTGTGATCAGTTGTTTTCAAGTTCCTTGCTTGTTTGTAGAGTGCAGAGTTGTAGTCCACACTGCAGAGGAGTGATTGATGGGATGGATGGCTGTTGGCACGCCATGCTAGACATAGCTCCGTCAGATGACATGTTTGATAAATTAGTGCGCAGCATGTTGGACTCAGTGAAGTGTGTGTGTGTGTGCATCTGACTGCATGCGGTGTCTGTTTTCACTGTAGACATTGACAGACAGATGGTGGTAAACTGTAACTCTATCAGTGGGAATGTGACCATTGCCCCTGATCAGGGGACTCACCATGGCCCGTGGACAACAAACAACTGTTATCTAATGTTTCACGGAGTGGGGCTCACCCAGGAGGGGCTGAAAGACTGGCTTCGGCATTGTGCCAAACAGGTAAATTCTCATAGGTGGGAGCAGGTGGAATCCACAGACTTCTTCCATATTTTCTTCCCTAATTTTCTGGGAGGAATAAACATTGATTTAAGCATTGTAAAATGTGTGCTGAGAGCGACAGCATATTGGTAGCTGGAACCATTATCATAAAACCCAAATACTTAATAAATAATTTTATGAGATCCGTGCAATTCTGTAGCCTTCTGTGGGTGCAGATTCTTGAATATAAGAGAGGGAGATTTTAATGAAATCTTAATCATGTGAGGGTAGGGGTGTGCGATATATATTGTCGATGATAAAATCGCAATCGTTGTTCACGCTTTCACTGTGTGATTTAGTCTATTAAAATTAGGGTTGCATGATATTAGATTTTTGCGGATATTGTTCAACTTATTTTGGCAGATAGCCGATGCCGATACCGATATGCATTTCCTTTTGTTTGGAAACAACACCAAGTCGCTCCCTGTGGAAATTACAAGCTTATTATTTTTCATTTTGGTTAGTTTAACAAGAACTTATTTGTTAGAATTAAATAAACAAAAATGAAGTTCTTTTATAATGATACCATTGAAGCTTTGAAGATAACTATAATTAAACTATGTATCAGTTGCTGCTGCTTCTTTTTTTTTTTCCCAGAAAAATGCAGTGGTAACCTTACCAGTTTATTTTAAGTTTTAACATTTGTAGATAGTGTAAAGCAAAAGAGTTAAAAATCTAAAATTAAAAATTCTAAAAATCTTTTAGAGCTCATAATTAAACTTAATAAATAACATACTCGTGATTTTATGACATCAATTATTTTAGGTTTGTATTCAAAGTATATTTTCTCTTTTTTTCTCCAAATAATTTCAAATATCAGTATTTAACTTTTTTATTTAAAGTATTTAAAACAACTTTAAAGCATTAATTATGCATTTGTAACTGCAGGTTAACTGCATTCATGTTCTGCATTAAACAGTCTGTGTGAATTCATCTAAATTCCACTTCAGATGCAGAATGTGTGCCACCTCTGCATTGCAAACACAATTTTTACTTATACTGATTTAATTTGATTGGTAACAGTGAATCATATAGTGTTTTACAATTTACATTTATGAATTAAATTTAAAAATTTGGCACTAAAGATTGTGCATACATTTTATTAGGTTAGGAAAAAATGGTAAAAAATAAAAGGTAAAAATCAATTTAAACTTAAAAGTTAATTTCCGTTTGTTGTCCTGCAAATTAACCAACTTACAGAATATAAAGAATATCAAAAGCTTTTGGTGTCAGCTGTCCACAGCGGTCCTAAACCTGCCAAGATACGAGCACAATAAAATGTTCAGTAAAATGTGCTGTTATCGTTGTTGACAAAATTCCAAAAAGTATATACTAGATGTCATTTTTTTGCCATTATCGCACACCCCTGTGTAGGGATAGGATATTAAAATGTGTATTATAATAACATAACATAAAATATGTACACAATGTATAAATTGTATAAATTTTGTAAACACATTATACAAAAATGTCTGTATTTCACTGAAAATGTTATGTTTTACAGAAAGTGGCAAAAAAAGTCAAGAAGAATAAGCGGACACTCACCACACAGGAGATCAGATACATTCATGTGAGTATAGACACACTTGCGCTCACACTTTTTAAAATTAATTTAGCAAAAACAATAAGCTAAATATTTAATCTAATGCTTGGTTGAAATATTTTCATCTTATGCGTTTCCAGGTGAAAAGACACCTTGATCCTCTCCCTCCTGGTTACTTCTACAACGGTCATCACTTTGTCAGTTTCTTTGGAGAAAAGCAAAACTTCCATCCTCGTATCTTTTAAATTGCACTTTTTAAAACTTTTTTTAACCAGACGTGGTGGTGAAATTTTCTGGGTTACACTACCGTTCAAACATTTGGAGTAAGATTGCAATAAATTGATCAAAAGACTAAAGATAATGTTACAAAATATTTCTGTTTCAAATAGATGCAGTTCAAATCAGCATATTACAATGATTTCTGAAAGATCTTGTGACGCTGAAGACTGGGATAACTATGCTGAAAATTCAGCTTTCTTATCATAGAAATAAATTATATTTAAAAAATAAAACGGATGTTTTAAATGAAAACAATATTTCACAGTATTACAGATTTACTGTATTTTTGATCAAATAAATGCAAATAAATTTGATCAAATACTTTGCACCTTATATCTGCATACTGTAACAGTAGCATGCTGTTGATTACCACAGACAATGATTTGAACTCGTCCCAATATGTGAATAAACAAACAGGTGATGTGTACCTTTATTAATCCGATAAGTAGGCTTAATGTTTAATCCGGAGTGTTGAAAAGCAGCACATTTGCACGGCTAAGCTTTCATTTAAAGTGTATTACTGTGAATGCATTAATACACACTGAGGCATCATTTAAAATTATTCTCAGTTGTAATCAACAGCATTAAAAATAATTCTGACACTATGGAGTAATACTGTGCGCTTGTCAGAACCAGTGTGTTTGTGTTGTTGATTCCTTACATGTGTGTGTGTTCAGTGATGGACCAGTTCATTGATGAATACGTGCAGGAGGCCAACAAGGAGATTGAGCACTTCAATAGAGAGGTGGACCTGCAGCCACACGCTGACCTCTTCGACCCCTAATCCTCTCTTCTGACAAATTCACTTTCCGGGGAAAGGGAGGGGAGGGTCACTTTACAATCGCTAACGTCCACTATCCAATTACCCGCTCAAAACCGTCCATTTCACATGTTAGAATGAGGGATTTGCTGTTGAGAGATGGGGAGGATTTAGCTCACAGCCAGGAAGAAATATCACAGCCTAATGAGAGATCCTTTGCCCAACATACCATGACTGTAAATAGTACCAGCTGAAACGCAGCTGTGTAAAACAGCAATGCTAAAGCCTCAGATGTGTCAAAACATTCCTGTACAGAAAAATATTTTCTCTCTTTTATTGGAAAATAGAAGGTAAACACAAATTCAAGGCTTATAGGCATGCCCAGATCATTACGCTTTCCGCAGTGTACATACTGTAGTGGTGAAGCTCCCCACAGTGAAGCTTGTTCTACTGTAATTCCAGTGCCTAGCAGACATATTGAGCTGAATCGTAATGAAGTTTGTCAGTGAGGCTGAAAGTGATCAAACAGAAGGCTCATTTCCAGCCGTGTGCATCTGGAAAGGCAGGTGCACTGCACCTGCCCTCAGTCAGCCTCTGTCAATCTATCGACCCCCGCTGTGTAGATCAGGGCTGAGGATCTCTCATGTGCTGCAGCTCTCTTTTCAGCCATTCTGAAGTGATTAACGCTGCTTCAAGTCACCCAGTTTTGGAAAGGTTAGGGTACGACGGAGGGTTTATTAGTAAATGTTCTAATGTGTTCTTAATCAGATTGACTCGTTGGTGTTGGGTCCGTGTAGCACCAGAAATCGGTTCGCCGTGTTTAAACCCATGGCATGGCAGAAGCAGAATTAGTGTGCTTATATCACCCCTGTACTGTACTAGATCCGTACCGTTCAGTATTACGGTCGTATTTAACTCTATCTTGGGGTGTGTGTTATTCTATGCATGTTTACTTAGACTAATCACACACAGCAGGAGAGCAGCAGTGTCACACATTTGACCTTTGTCTACAAGATGAGCCTTAAAAGTAATGTTTTGAAACAATTACAGCAAAGGGATGCACTTCCAAAGAAACCCAGACACTGCTGGTCTCCTCTGTGCTGCAATATACTGTACCGGTGTTAATACACTACATGGTTAGCAGCTCTTTCGCCAAGCCATATTCACTCTTTCGTCTGAGATTTATGAGCTACATAGTGCTGATGTTGCTATGGGCTTTTTTAGTGTTCCTTTGGAGATTTATAATATGGTAACTTTGCCTTCATGTCTCTTGACACTTCTGTACCTTGTCAGTATGCAAGTGCAGTTTTACTCAAGGCCGCCCAAACTCTGAAAGGACGTTGCTGAGATGTAGATCCGACAAGCAATGAGAAACCGACTGCTCGCTAATAGGTGACAGAGCCTCAGAGGTAAGCAGTCACTTCACGAGTTCTGAAACAGCCACACACGTGCTCATTTAGCTGGTGGTGTCGCCATTAGTCGGGTTCTACGCAGCAGCTGTCCTTAACGGGTACAGGGCTACATATCACTTATATAATGTGTAGTTCAAAGTAGCGGCCATTTTTAGCACATACTATGTGTTAAGATGTTCTATTTACGCTAACTGTAATGCCTTTCACCAAACTGGAACAACCAAGAAAGAATCGCAAGAGTCGATCTATTTTTCATATTGGAAAACCGTGATTTATCTTTGCAAATTCTATTTTTCTAATGCTGTGAAATCAATTAAATTGGAGCCAGATGATAGTATTCCTCGGGCGAAGCAGATTCTCTTCTGTGAGAGATATTTGGCTGCCGCTGCAGAGTCTTGGCAGAGAGCAGGGGCATCCCCGGGTAGAGCCAAGCGCCAGTGTTGGTGAAAGGATATGAAGAGTTGTTTGTCTATGTAAGTGTAAAGGGCCAGCAAGGGTCTGCCGAGTAACAGAAAGGCACTGGAGGGCCACCGTGTAAAACTCTAGAAATCTGGGCTTTTTGTCAGAGATGAGCACTGTGAATCGGGCTTTGGCTCCTCATCGTAAGGCCCTCCAGAGGCAGTTCCTGGTATTATGCGAACCCCCTCTGGCCCGCACAGCTGTGCTCGTGGAGCTGAAGTTAGAGGAATAAAACAGAGTTTGGTGGAAAGATTTAAGACATGAATATGTCGAGAATAATCTTAAATTTGCGGCTCAGATAGGAGGGATAGATTTATCGTCTTTTTCGTTTTGTTTTGCTGAAACCGGCCTGGGTTTTCCAAAAGGTCAAACTTTTAAAGAAAAGCACTTTTAACATTGCCTTTGGTGGCGAACTATTGTTATTATTATTATTATTAGATAAATATTCTGACTTTCATGCTTGTTCCTGACCAAAACATTTTACCTTGTCCAGCCCTCTTTGTTTTAAAAACCAACTAGAGTCTGAATATTCAAACAGCACAAGTCTTGTGTTCTCAGGTATCTGTTAGAGTTGGCAACACCAGCATTGACGTTTTATTTCAAATGTCCATCACAACTGGCTTATATTTAGCACATTATGTTGTGGATGAACGTGCTTCGGGGGCAACAGTAAAATTAGGACAAGCTAAAGGGCTAAATGATTTCCAATTGCTGCTGGCTGGCTAGGGACAAGCCTGAAAATTGAAATAGCTAAAAATAGATGTTATTAGCTAAAAGTTATTTGCACAAAGCTAAACATGCACCCATTGGCGTTTTGGGGAAACCATTGGAGCTTTTTGACTTGGAGGGAAAATGTGGAATTCATATACACTACCAGTCAAAAGTTTTTGAACTGTAAGATTTTTAATGTTTTTTTAAGTAGTTTCTCCTGCTCACCAAGCCTGCATTTATTTGATTCAAAGTACAGCAAAAACGGTAAACCTTTGAAATATTGTTTTCTATTTGAATATATTTTAAAATGTAATTTATTCCTGTGAATTTTTGGTATCATTACTCCAGTCACATGATCCTTCAGAGATCATTCTAATATTCTGATTTGGTGCTCAAAAAAACCCCCAAAAAACCCCACATTTTTTAAATTATTATTATGATGTTGAAAACAGCTGAGTAGAATTTTTACAGGTTTCTTTGATGAATAGAAAGTTCAAAAGAAAAGCATTTATCTGAGATAGAAATCTTTTGTAACATTATAAATGTCTTTATCACCACTTTTGATTAATTTAAAGCTTCCTTGCTGAATAAAAGTACTAATTTCTATAATTTTTATAAAAATTATACTTCACGCTTTTGGATGATATAGTATATGATGTTACAAAAGCTTTTTATTTTAGATAAATGCTGCTCTTTTAGATCATTCTATTCATCAAAGAATCCTAAAAAATGCACTCAACTGTTTTAAATATTGATAAAAATAATAATAATAATAAATATCAGCATATCAGAATGATTTCTGAAGGATCATGTGACACTGAAGAGTAGAGTAATGATGCTGAAAATTTAGCTTTGATCACAGGAATAAATTACATTTTAATATACAATCAAATAGAAAACAGTTATTTTAAATAGTAAAAATATTTCAGAATTTTACTGTTTGCTGTACTTCAGATCAAATAAATACAGGCTTGGTGAGCTTCTATTAAAAAACATTAAAAATGTTACTGTTCCAAAACTTTTGACTGGTAGTATAGATTCTCCAGTCTTTACCTCAGTTTCAGAATATCCAGTGCTCGGAGTGCTCATGATATCTTTGATATCTTCTTAACTGAACGGTTCTACTTGAAAAGTGCCAAAAGTTCTTAAACAACTTTTGTTTTTGGTTATTTTTCGTTTTTTGTTTAAAGGGGTTAAACAAAAGTTTGTGAAAAATCTAAATTTGAGTGTCGTTTGCACAGAACTACTGTAACTCGTGTTTTTCTCCTGTGACTGATGCTTTTTTTCTAATATATATGTTGTATTTATGACAAAATAACACATTAAAATATTTATAAACTACTTCCGTTGATGAGTTGTTTTTATTAGCAGTCATCCCTAGTGGTCTGCTCACATAAAACAATGTGGGCAAACAACGTTTTCTGACAAAAAAAAAGCCTGGAAGTGAAGTATGTTTGTATGTGTAAGGTTATCAACTCAGCAGTGGATTTGTCACATGGTGATAACATCTTTTAGGATGCCAAGCCCAGCTTAAACACTAATCTCGGGGGCCTGCAACAACAAATGCTATTTATAACTTAGTATGTGTATCTGTAGTATGTAATCGAGCACTGTTTTGTGTGTCAATTTGAAGCCTACCACACACATCCTTTTCCTGGCTTTCACTTTGGGTCCCTGCCCAGCCCACCTTCCAAAATAATCATATTCAAGACCCACTGTAACGCACCCCAAGGATCTCTACAAGTGTCCCAGCCCATCCTCGGACGTTTATACAACCTGTGTTTGGGTCTAAAACAATGCGCTTACCCCTCTTGCAGATACAATACCCACATTTCTTTCAACTTACATCAGGCTCCCTTCATCTCTCCCTGGAGACAGTACCCACCCTTTGCACACATAGCAGCCATTGTTTTTCACTGGCCAGTGGGACGAGTTCAAGGTTTCATTTCTGATGCACAGACTGGTTGTTATGACTGCATCATGTAAACCTTACTAAGGCCTGTTTGTCTCCCGTGGCTCCTCATAGTGGAGTTCAGAGGGATTTTGACACTGGCTGCATGCTTTTCGCTTTTCCTTTTCCAGCATTAAGCGTAATTCATTTATTTTTACATTTATACAACAATTTAATTCTTAAATTGTTATATAAAATATATTGCATTTTCAGATTTAACTTTTACATTATGCATTTGGCAGATGTGACTTGCATTGCATTTTTTTTTTCAATGCATGGATTTCTTGAGAATCAAACCCATGACCTTGGTGTTGCTAGCATCATGCAGCACCATGTTTGCGGCATTGAATGTGGCAGTTGTTTGGTCATCTCTGTCTTTTGATCACTGCCAGGGACTGATGTATTGGATGGACAGTAATAGTACTTTCTGTTGCACACACAGTGAGGCTAGAGAGGCCTTTAATCTGGTAGTCACTTTATGTCCCTGATACTTGCAGTGCCTAAGAGCAGTTGAGGATACAGACTCATTGTGTCACCATGAAAATATAACGTTCACACATGCACACGCACACACATACAGTGACATAAATGTCATTAAGAAACAGCTTATTTTAAAAATGAGTGGATGTTATCACACTTTGACCTGGAGATCTTTCTTTCGTATGCCTTTGTCTATTTCAGGCCACGTTTACACTGCAAGACAAACTGGCCAATTCCAATTCTGCACCAATATGATACACACTGCGCTACTAAAATTTTGAGCCGTTTTTAACAAAAATCTCTCATGCTCAACATGGATGCAATTGATCAAAAATACAGTAAAAACATTAATATAGCAAATATTAATATAAACATTAATATTATTACAAAATGTTTGTTTTCCATTTAAAAAAAAAAAAAAAAAAAAGCTGAATTAGCCATTACATTACCAGGTAAAGTTACTTTTAAAAGTAATGCATTATTACAATATCATGTTACTCTATAAAACAGTAATTAATTGCGTTACTTCATTACTTTTGTGGAAAGTAGTGCATTATATAGTTACTTTTGTCACCAAAGCTGGGCTTGCTTATTTATTTTTAATAAAAAAAACAAAAAAACAAAAGCTATATTTCAGGCAGTTATGAAAACCTTTTCACACCACGGGCCAGATTTACTAACGGCTTGTGCCAGCGCAAACAGTCGTTTGCCGTTAAAATAGTGCTGTCAGGATTTACTTAAGGACTGGCAGTTATGAATTAGCACTGGAAAGGCATGGACAAGGGCTACAATGATTCCTCATTTATATTTGAGTATTTTGATTTTTAAAAAATCCTCAGTTGCATTTTTGCTGTGTTGAGTAATCGGCGAAATACTGGAAGTGGTGCATTCCAGATATTAAACCCATTTAAAAATCAGAATAAAGGTTAATGCTGTTAAGACTTCACAAATGCTGAAATCAATTTAATGAATATATGTGGTGCAGGTTTAATATATGCGCTTAATATATCAGGCAATGCAATTTACTAATGTTTACGCTCATCGGATTACGTGTATTTGCGCCATTACTTAACGTCTGCAATTGTTGTTGCTAGGAGGAGGCACCGCAGAGAACAGAGAGTGCGTGGTAGAGAATTTTTTCCAAACGTATGAATCTATTTGGAATGCCAGAAGAACACATTATGCGAACATATCGTTTTTCAAGCCATGTTATTTTTAGTTTGCTTCAGGAATAAAAGACGACTTGAAACCCTCAACTAGGAGGAGTTATGCAATACCAGGGGCCGGTTGCATAAAAGGTTTAGAATAGTCTTAAAAGTTAATCATCTAATTTTTTCTAGTCAGACTGGTCATAAATTTTAACATTTGGTTACATGGAAATGTTAGTTCGCCTAAATTGAATCCAAAAAGTAGACCGATTACCCCTTGACTAACTACTAGTTGGTCAAACTAGTTTTTAAGACACTGTCTTAGCATAGAGGCTAAGTTTATGCAACTGGCCCCAGGTCTGTCGAAACTTCTGGCAACCCTTCATTTTTTTTGGTCTCCGGTTCTTTTCGACGTACTGTGGCTTTTTTATGTGTGACTATGCCAATTTTCACTGCGATTGGTTTATTACATTGGTCGATATGTAAATGAAATGTTGAGTCTGTGTTTTCACGCCCATTGGTGATGTTTTGTAGTTGCGATCTTGTGCTAATTCGTCCCGTTTAGTAAATCTTGCCTCAAAAGTGAAAATAATATGGAGAGTTAGTATAGTATAGTGTTGGGGGTAATGCATTACAAGTAACGCAAGTAATATTACTTTTTCCAAGTAACTAGTAAAGTAATGCATTACTTTTTAATTGACAAGAAAATATCTGAGTTACTTTTTTCAAATAAGTAACGGCAGTTACTTTTCCCCCCATTTATTGATTAAAAGCTCTCCTGTCCCCATGTTGAGAGAAATCTGGAGTAAGATGTTATTTCTAGAATAAATGTAACCATACATTAATTCATCTCACTCACATAAAACAGATTCACTATTCCTCAAAATGAATAAAAACTGTGAAATTCAACTCAGAATATGACGCAAACCTGCAATAATTAAATGTTAAATAATACAAATATCTTTTAAGCATTTAATACCATTTTATTAACCAATGTCTTTGCTGCTGACCTTCAATGATCCAACTCAGCCATACTAATAAGCAAAAATGACTCAAGATAATCTAACATTAGTTTTCCCTTTTTTATATTGCTGAAGAGTTGATATTTTTTCTTCTGCGGTCTACTGTACAGATGTGAATTCACTTTTGGTGTGTGTGTATATATATAAATATATATATATATATGTATATATATATATGTATGTATATATATATATATATATATATATATATATATATATAGTTTTTTTGTTTTGTTTATTTTGCTAGTTACTTGAAAAAAGTAATCTGTTTACATAACTCCCATTACTATAATGTTGTTATCCCCAACACTGGCCATTACTGCAGTTTTCAGTGTTACGAAAACCTTCAGAAATTATTCTAACGCATCACTTTTTTTAGGATTCTGTGATGAATATAAAGTACAAAAGCATTTGAAGCAACAATGAATTTTTTGCTGTCAGTTTTGATCAATTTAATGTTTTTGATTTAATGTAATGAAAAAGTATTAATTTCTGCATGAAAAATCTTTGATACCAAATTTTTTTTGGTAAGGTATTTTAGATGTGGTCCATACAAGGGTTGCCAGGTTTTCACAACAAAATCTGCCCCATTGCTACTCAAAGCTAGCCCAATTGCATTTGAGGGGCTCCCTCCTTAAAAATCGTGTTCTAGGGGATAAAGTTCACTTTTTTTTTTCTTTTTTTTTTGGGGGGTTTCCTGGTGAATCCGTATTTCAGGGGCTAAATGACGTTATTGGGGTAGCTTCAACCCGCGGACATCAAAAACAACACGTGGCAACAGTGTTAAAGTAGCCCAATTCTGCGTTTTTGAAAAAAAAAAAAAATAACAAAAAAAAAAAACATGGACTTTGCAACACTGGTCCAAACACTGCACTAAAATACTAAATACTAAAAACTATATCTAATATTCATGTACTGAAGTAAGTTTATTTTTCTTATTCCAGTTACAAAAGTTTTCTTCTCTCAGGCATAAAACTAATTAAGTTTAATGAAAAGTATTTAATTAAAAAAAGAATAATAATAAAATAATAATAATAATAATAATAATAATATATTAAAAGATTTGTGCTTTAATTATTTTACAAAGTTTGTCTTCTCATGGTAATTTATTTAGTTTTAAATGTTTTCATATCTTTATAAATTCTTCTCTTTTATGCAGTGTTGATAAACAGCAGATTTATTTCTGCTTTATTTCTAAATATGAAGCATGACCAGATCTTTGAGGTTCACGCTATCATCAAAAAAAATGTGTTACATGTGATGGGGGACCACATTGGACTGCAGTGTGACCGTAGCCCTTTTATCCTCTAGACAAAAGTCTGTTCTGCTCACAGTTCATTCTTCAGGTTAAGGACATCAAAGGTCATGAGAACATGCATGTCATTGCTTTCTTTAGTGACAGCAGCGAGCTTGAGTTGTGTGGCATTTCCAGTGACAGCCTCACCTTCCCAAACTCTGCTCTTATTCATCTTCAGATCCGTTCGCTTCTCTCCCACGACACACACTCTTTGCGCACCTGGTACCTTCACACGGAAACTCACTGAACTCTGGGGAGCCAGCACACCTGTGCGGGGCTCCAGCAGCACGCACCCTCTTCCCCACGCTGAATACACACATGGAAACGGATCTCCGGGCTTTTCACACACGCTCCTGATTATAAAGTCACACAGTGACATGTAGTCCTGCTGAGGGGGTTTGCGTCCATAAATACCAAGACGATAGACTCCCGCTCTGGGAGCGCACACGCTCACGGTTACCTTAGATGTATCTGTAAATGTCAAGAGTACATATCGGGACAGAGGAAAATGAGCCTGCTCATGCAGCTCAGCGCAGAGCGTCGTGTGTATTTGCAGGTCTGGTGAAGCGCAGTGGAAGGTAATGTTGCACCGGCCCTGGGGTGCGTTTACTATCGTCCCTGTGTGGCTGAAATGGGACAGTCCGGCTTCTTGGGTACGCACCCCGGGACCACACCACAGGCCCAAGTCTGGAGGATACAGCGCATTTGGGTTCAACCCTGGGCTTTGACAGTGTAGTAGATAGTTCCCGGCGTTTTGAAAAGTCCCACTTTCACTGTCATAATCCTGCACGAATATAGACAGCCGGTAAAATCCTTTGTACGGGCACATGATGTTACACACCAGCTCTTCTGCTGTGATTTGCGACGCAAGGCAGCGCTTGGCTGTAGCGGCGTCGAGCTCGTGGTGCGCAAGCTCACACACCATCATCAGAGGTCGTGATGTTTGTAGGATCACCTTGCACTCACCACTTTCACCCACCTCTACGGCCTCTTCTCCTGCGACGCTGCAACCCTTGATGCCCAGGGCTGATGCCCCTGCTGCCAGGCCCCAGTTCAGGTAGGGGTTATCAGGCAGGGCCTGCCTCTTTTGGACACTCGGGCACTCGAGTTCAAGAGAGCAAATCCACCGCAGAACACCAGGTTCGCCCTCTCGCCGGGCGAACAGCTTCACTTCGTAGGCCCCAGGCTCTGGGGGCAGTAATCGCAACTTCATCCCTTGACGAGTCACTGACAGGAGACCACAGGAGCTGTCAACCTCCTCCTGCTTTAGAGCTCCTGTCTGGGGATCCCGCTGCCTCATCTCATATGAAAAGGTCAGTGGTCTAGAGGAGCTCACAGACACAATTGCTTCCCCGTCGTCTGCGGAAAACAAATTTTGACGTATTTACAAAATGTTACTGTAATATTGTGCCTACATTCACACTGGAACATTATGGCAGTGACAACAACATGTAAATAATTAAGTACAATTCGTATAGGGATAGTTTACCTGAAAATCAAAATTCTGTTATTAATTACTCACCCTCACGTCGTTCTAAACCCGTGAGTCGTTTGTTCATCATCAGAACACAAATTAAGATATTGATGAAATCTGAAAGCTTTCTGACCCTGCATAGACAGCAACGCAACTACCACGTTCAAGCCCCAGAAAGGTAGGAAGGACTTCATTAAAACAGTCCATGTGACATCAGTGGTTCAATTTTAATTTTCCAAAGCTACTTTTTGTGTGCGAAGAAAACAAAAATAACTTTATTCAACAATTTCTTCGCTTCCCTGTCAGCCTTTGGCGTGGGTTCACAAGAGTACCACAATGCATATGTGTGTTGCTGATGACACAGGAACCGACGTTCTGACGTAAAACGTCCATCTCTCTTAGGGTGTATTGACACCTGTCTTGTTTGGTTCGACTGAATCAAACTCAAGTTCGTTTCCCCCCTTGGTACGGATCTTTTGGGCAGGGGTGAATACAGCAATCGCACTCGGGTGGGGACCAAACAACCGTACCGAGACCCAGCTGAAGAGCTTCCAAACGAACTCTGGTATGATTGAATGGATGAATGAGTGCATGAGTGTGAAAGCAAACCGCACCAAACAAAAACAAAAAAAAATCAACATTGTATTTGGTCCGGACCAAAGCAAGTAAACTAGCATTTTCTCCATGTAATGGACTGATATGGTGCCCCGATTTTGAACTTCTAAAATGCAGTTTAAATGTGGCTTTAAAAGAACCCAAATGCAGTTGTAAATGATCCCAAATGAGAAGGGTCTTATCTAGCGTAACGATCAGTTACTTTCATAAAATACAATTGTAATACTTTTTAATGTCAAATGCTTTTCTATTCTTACTCTGCCTGGACTGTTTTTGTTCCGGTTCATGACAGTTAGGGTATGTCAAAAATCTCCCATCTCATGTTCTCCCTTAACTTCAAAATAATTGTCTTGAACCAGAATACACAGAGTTCAGGGAGAGCAAGGCAAGATGAGCATTTAAGATTAAAAAGTAATTAAATTGTATTTTTTTTAATGAAAATAACCAATCGTTTCACTAGATCCTCGGTTGGGATCGTTTACAACCGCATTTGGGATCGTTTGAAGCCACATTTAAACTGCATTTTGGAAGTTCAAAATCGGGGCACCATATCAGTCCATTATATGGAGAAAAATACTGAAATGTTTTCCTCAAAAAACATCATTTCTTTACGACTGAAGAAAGAAAGACATGAACATCTTGGATGACAAGGGGGTGAGTATATAATATGTAAAACTTTGTTTTGGAAGTGGACTTCTCTTTAAACCGATTTTCAAACCATGGGAGACCACAGACTTGAATTCAGTTTCAACTGATTTTTAGCCTTATAATCTTCTGAATGCACACACTAGATGATTCGACCAGACTGCGAGACCACGCACTTGTTGATTTGTAGGAATGATTTAACAGTGACACGTGATCTCATGGAGACTCACAAGATCACACGTGACTAGAGAAGAAAAACAAATGGAGAACAAACAACGTTGTCAGCTGACTCTCCTGCGCATTCTGTTTCATAGTAAAAAAAAAAAAAAATGGGATTTTTGTGGCTGCCAAGTTTCAGCTATAGAAGCATGTGTAATAGAGGCCAGCGCTAGGTGCCGTGCAGGTAAACCTCATCTCAAGAGGAGGCACACTAGCGACTGACGATAGTGGCTGCAGTCCAGGGTTGCCAGGTTTTTGCAACAAAACCCACCCAATTACAACTGACAACTAGCCCAAAACTAGCCCAACTGCATTTCGAGGGGGGTCCCCCAGTAAAAATGGTGTCCCGGGGACTAAAATAAACCCAGCTTGCATTCCAGGGGCTAAATATAACGTTATTGGGGTCGTTTCAACCCGCGGACATGAAAAACAACCCGTGGCAACAGTGTTAAAGTAGCCCAATCCCACGGGAAAACCACGGACTTGGCAACACTGCTGCAGTCTTTAGCCTTCTTGTTAATGCATCTGCCTCCCATGCCAGAGACCTGGGTTCAAGTACCACTCGGAGAGGGTGCGAGTAGGTCCCGGAGGGGGTTACACTGGTGCCGACTCCTACGTCAGCAGCACCACACACATGCATCTTCATACGTTTGTAAACGCGTGTCGAAGACTGACATGGGAAGAGAGGAAATTGTTTGTACACAAAAAGCTTCTCATAGCTTCATAACATTATGGTTGAACCACTGATGTCACCTGGACTATTTTAACGATGTCCTTACTGCCTTTTTGGGCCTTGAACGTGTCAGTTGTGTTGCTGTCAGGGTCAAAAATCTCTTGGATTTTATCAAAAATGTCTTAATTTGTGTTTCGAAGATAAACGGAAGATAAACAGGTTTGGAACAACATGAGGGTGAGTAATTAATGACACAATTTACATTTTTGGGAAACTAAATATATACATAGAGAACCATGATGTTTGACATAGTAATAACCTTTAGAATTTTTAGGGGGTGTCTGAAGTCCCCCTTGATAGAAATTGCATTCCAGGGACGGTGGCCCCTAGTAAGAAAAGGTAAAGAGGGAGCAAGGACTGAAGTGGCTAATCCTACCCGCTTTAAGATATTACTGATATAACTGGGATATTATGTTGATCTCTGTGACAGCACGACTCTCCATTAATGGTAAAATAAAACATAGCCATGGGCTGCTGTCAGATTCTTTGTTTAGCCAATCAGAACGCATTTGAGCGTGGCAGAAATTTGGAGCGGCTTTGGAGGGTGCTAAATCAATGTTCGCTATTTCTCATCTGTCAACAGTGGATTACACAGCCAAATGCCCTAAAAACAAGTACAGAAAAGGGGCACGACATGATCACGATTTCTTCCAACTGGATGGCAAAGCAATTTGTACTGCCCCTCCCTAGAACGTGATCACAAATTCAGAGGGCCCAAGCTAATATACTTTCCAAGGAGCTGGGCAGAAACCCTAGTGGGTTGTTTCTGCATTGCACTGCAATACTTTTCATTGGTTTTCAATCTAAGCATATTAGACCAAAGTGTTTGCAAGGCATCTCATCTCAAGACCCTGCGTTTTCCAGAAGTGAAACCACATTTAGCTTCAGTGTGTATGCATTTATTCAGTGCGTAAAGGGTATCAGCAGCCAAGCTTTCTTTGTAGTTAAGCTAATGTTTACACTAACTTAATACTCTCGCTTGCATTTTCTGCAGTGCATACTATAGCCAGCATTCGGGAAGTTTTAGTTACAACAACTTTTTTTCTCATGAGACAGTCTAATCTCTGCAGCAAACGGTCTAATCTGTTTTCTCAGAGCTTCTCACCACGAGCTGATGCCAGCAGCTGCCTATTATCTCATTACAGTGTGACAGACATTGTGTGCTTCACTAATCTTCCCTTTTGAGTTAGTGCATTATTCTATTTTGCATATGTGTAGTTGTGTCATTAGTGTATGTTTTGTGTGTGTATATATACCTGTGATGGTTTTGTACTGTTTGGGTTGTGTCAGGGTCAGTCCAAACTGATAAAACGCTGAGGTCTTCAAGGGTGTAATTTCGAACTCTTCCATGGAGATGGGAGTGGTAAGTAGTTGCCAGGTTTGATCATCAGGGAAATGTGAGTTTATGAACTCACTAGGTTCAGTTAGGAAATAAAAGTCGTTGTATCTGAAACGAACAGACATCAAAACAAAAGCAATTTCTCTACAATGAATAAATAAATGAATGCATGCACAGGATTTGTTTTCTCCCAGAAACCCAACTCTTGCATGCTGCAGAATATATTGTGGTTGGTGTCTGCTTAGTGTGTGCAGTATGTGTGTACTGTATGATATGAATAACTGACACTCTGAGGGGCCTGACCTCTTCATAAATGTTTTGCATTTCATATCCACAGTGCCAGCGCCCCAGCAAGCGTCAAGTAGCCACCACTGACCCCCCACGAAGACAGCATTCCACTCGTGATCGGAACGCTTCTCAGCTAAACTGTGCCCAGCCTGGTATCCAACGCCTTTGCTGTACCCACTCACCTCCACACACTCAATGCCCACCTCCCTAGAGAAAGAGAGAAAGTTCAGAGCCACATTCTGCTGGCGTGACGTATGTGCGTGTATATACCTGTGGCCATTTACCTGCACATTTCCACACAGAGACTGGAGTATCCACTACATACACTTTTTCCCGTCCTGATGACTTCTTCAGAAGAGCAAATCTTCTGAGAAAGACCAAGGTATCCCTCCAAATCATACTCTACACACACAAACACACAAGACAATTTACCTGAGGAAGTACAGTCACTAAAATAGTTCTATCATGACAACTCTCTGAAGAGTTTAGCATGGTAATGGATATGACAAAGTTAATAAATCTGCTACACTGCTGAATTGCTGATGCTATTTGGTTATTGCTGTTGTTGTAGATTATTGCTGCTGTAAAGCAAGTACAGGAACTTGCTACTACCAGTACATGTGCAGATAATACAGTGCTGTGATTATTTAAAGGGGTCATGAAATGAGAAACCAAAACAACCCTTATATGTCAAAAGATCAAGAGGTCATTGTACTAGAAAAACATCTTGTATGTTTCAGAACTCAAAACTTTCTCATTAGTTTAAACGAGAGGCAAAGCGCAGAAACTAATTGATAAAAATGGCTATGAAGACAACAAGATGCTGTACAGTGCCAACTGTTTTTATTACATGGTCACTATTGGTTTGTCTTATTACAGATTGTTTGATATGTACCGAGTATTTATGCATCAATCTGTGAAGGATGTAGGCTGTTAAACATTAGCCAGTCAGTGGGAGTTTACTTCTGAGTTTACAATCTACCATTCCTACTTAAAACAGAGCGTTCTGCAAGAAAATAGGCAATTAAATTATGTTTTTTTTTTTTTATGTAAAAATCTTGATAATATTATAAATGGACACTACAAAATAAAAAAACAAAGGCAGTTCATGGCCCCTTTAAGACATACTCCTGCTGCACAAATAGCATATACTATATAATAACACGTAGCAGATCTATACAGGTGGAGCTGGGGAGATGGAGGGTTTCAGAGGAACTCTAGTGAATATCATAATTTTGCATTAACGACCCATCTAGAATTTGACATTTAAAAGTGTTTGTACTCACTAGAAAAACTGTGTATTTGTTTGTAACTTTTACAATTACAAATGGCAAGTAGCACATCAAATTGTGAAATTTTGAAAGAGTAAAAACAACACTATTTGTGACCCTGGACCACAAAACCAGTCATAAGTGTCAATTTTTTGAAACTGAGATTTATACATCATCTGAAATCTGAATAAATAAGCTTACCATTGATGTGTGGTTTGTTAGGACAGGACAATATTTGGCCGAGATACAACTAGTTGAAAATCTGGAATCTGAGGGTGCAATAAAAAAAATATTGAGAAATTGCCTTGGAGAAGTTGTCCAAATGAAGTTTTTAGCAATGCATGTTACTAATCAAAAATTAAGTTTGATATATTTATGGTAGGAAATTTACTAAATATCTTAATTGAACTTGGTCTTTACTTAATATCCTAATGATTTTTGGCGTAAAAGAAAAATCGATAATCTTAACCCATACAATGTATTGTTGGCTATTGCTACAAATTTATCCGTGCTACTTATGACTGTTTTTTTGGTCCAGGGTTACATTTGTTTTATTTACAACTTAGAAAAATAATTTCTTACAGTGCATGCGTTTTGCATGTGCAATTACCAATATTATGGCAGAGCCAGATCCATATGGCCCTGAGTTTTTCCAGATCATTTCTGCCCCCCTCAGTGACTGCACGGGCAATCTTCTGAGCATCAAATACCTCCTGCTTCCTCAACTGAAAAAGACATGTTCATGCCTCAGTGTATTGTTTATAACAGGGCTGTCCAATCCTGCTCTTGTACCGCTTTTCCACTGGGGCTGGAACCTGTGCGCGGCCAAGACTGGCACTCAGTTGGAACCGGCTCGCGTTTCCACTGGCAGGGAGCAGAACTCTCTACGTCACCAACATGTGACCGCAATCGCTTGTTATCTCTTGCAGAAGGAGAGCGTTGATTTCTTCTGCTGACCATTTCAGAACTGACATATTTAATTGTGTGTTAAAGGAGAACTCCACTTCAACAACAATTTACAAATAATTTACTCGCCCCCTTGTCATCCACGATGTTCATGTATTTCTTTCTTCAGTTGTAAAGAAATTATGTTTTTTGAGGAAAACATTTCATTTTTCCCCATATAATGGACTGCTATGGTACCCCGATTTTGAACTTCCAAAATGCAGTTTAAATGTGGCTTCAAACAATCCCAAATGCGGTTGTAATCAATCCCAGCCAAGGAAGAAGGGTCTTATCTAGCGAAACGATTCGGTTATTTTCATAAAAATAATACAATTTAAATACTTTTTATTCTCAAAAGCTCGTTTTGCCTTGCTGTCTTTAAACTCTGTGTACTCTGGCTCAAGACAGTTAGGGTATGTCGAAAAACTTGTATTTTCTCCCTCAACTTCAAAAATCATTTCAAAATCATCCTACATCGCTGCAGAGGTTCTAACCCAGTCTTTGCAAAGTAAACATGCAAAGAAGATCAAACATCCTTAACAAAAATGTAAAACAGCGATTTTGAATGATTTTGAAGTTGAGGGAGAACATGAGATAGGAGTTTTTCGACATACCCTAACTGTCATGACCTGGAACAAAAACAGTCCAGGCAGCGTAAGACAAGACGAGCGTTTGGCATTAAAAAGTGTATAAATCGTATTATTTTTATTAAAATAACTGATCGTTTCGCTAGATAAGACCCTTCTTCCTCAGCTGGGATCGTTTACAACCGCATTTAGGATCATTTCAAGCTGCATTTAAACTAAATTTTGGAAGTTTAAAATCGGGGCACCATATCAGTCCATTATATTGGGAAAAATCCTGAAATGTTTTCCTCAAAAAAACATAATTTCTTTACGACTGAAGAAAGAAAGACATGAACATCGTGGATGACATGGGGGTGAGTAAATAATTTGTAAATTGTTGTTCTGGAAGTGGACTTTTCCTTTAATGTTGTTAATTTACCTGAACTCCGAAGGCTTTTACAAATAGGCTTGTTCGAGATGCATAAGCGCTGCACAAACAGATTGGTGTAAGACATCAAAGTACCACGAGTGCAATTCAAAAGCTTAAAGAGTCATCTGCTCTCCAATTAATCTTGCGGTACTTTGTTTTAATTTGCTGATCAGCCTGTGCAGCGCTGATACGTCTCGACGCCTACTGACATCATGGGTTTGCTTGTTCGAGACCAGCAAGGCTTCTGGGCCGGTTCGGAAACGGGATCTGGGAATTTTTTTTGAGCGGCCCGGTTCCCAAGTGGGCTCCGGGAACCAGCCCCGGTGTAAAAACGGTATTAGAGGGCCATTGTCCTGTAGAGTTGAGCTCCAATCCCAATTAAACACACTTGAACTAAGGTAATCTAGGTCGTTGAAATCACTAGAATTTTTGAGGCAGGTATTTTGTGACAAGTTTGAGCTAAACTCTGTAGGACGCTGATCATCCAGGACCAGGATTGGACACGCCTGGTTTATAAGAACATGAAAACAAAGACTTGTGTGTTTGTACGTTACCTCTCTTCCTTTCTGGATTGAGAATGTGTCTACTTTGCTGAAAATATCAGAGCTGGAGAACAGCAATTTTCTGGGTTTCCTCTGAGAGGAGGAGACTGCAGGTAGATAAGGTCTCCCAGACTGCGTGCCAGGACTGACAACTGAAAGGGGTTTCACAATCTCTTCTTGGCTCTTCTTCACAGTGCTCCTCTTTCTTACACTCACTGACTTCGCCGCGCTCTCAGCGGACAGTTGGCGCTTTGTACTCGGCCGTTGTTCCTCACATAACTTCCCTTCATAGTTCTCTAACAATGCCTTATGTGAAACCACATTTTCTTGTATCGGTACAATACATAATGGCTTTGGGTCATGTTGCTCCACTGAAGGTGAAGCTCCTCGGTGGCTCTTAATAGTCAAACAAACTTTGGTGCTGTTCTCATCCTTCATGCTGGTCTGTTCGCTTTTAGACACATTATGAAGTTTGTATTTCACCACACCATTTTCAACTTTCAAATCGAAGTTTTCTTTATGTGTGTCACTGTTTGAATCTGTGACGGTTTCTATGACGGTTGTGATTGGTTGTTGAGCAGTTTGAGCTTTATCAGTGCAGATGAGAGGAAAACCTTGTTACATTTCTTTAAATTCAGAAACTGACATCTGATGACATAGTTCATACTTCAAACTATCTCTTCTTAGTTTCAAAACACTCCGTTAGATGGAAAATCTTACCTTTTGCAGTTGTGAAACTCATACCTTCTGTCACTTCCAGTAGTGTTGGTAGTACCAGATTTATATTATGTTTTGATTTCTGTTGCAGGGGTCTGTATATGTCTATTTTCTGCCTGTGTCCACCCCTATGAAAGGATAGCGCGCTAAAAATACACTTGGACTTATCATGACAGCCAATGAGCTCAAAGATACAAGAGAGGGGGGAAAAGAAGGGCATTTGATGTTGGCACGGAGGGTGAACAAGGTTGTGGTTGGTAACTGATAAATTTATTAGCTAACACACATGCATAAACAAGTTTATCTTGACCTTGTTAAAGGGTATTAAAGTCTTTGTTTGATTGTTTTGTCTGCTTTTTTTAGGTGGGAGGAACATACACATACATTGATAACAATAATTCACCACAATAATCGTGATCTCCTTTGGTGCCAGTCCTGAACTCGTTAACCCTGTTCTCTAAATTACTATCCTTCTGTAAATAAAATCACTGATATGGAAATTGTAGCTGACCTTAGTGGATACTGTCGCTATGCGCAGGAAAACAAAGCAGTTTTTATTTCCATACATAGAGACCCTTCCTCCGAAAACATCCTCATTGGCTCAGGCTCCATGTCAGACAGTCTGTCGGGGGCCCTCAAGGGTCCTTTTACATACCCCCTCTAGCAGGCTGAATTACCCCTGACCAATTACCCATTGGCAATGTGCCAGAATAGCAGTGACTACAGTTTTGTGTTTATTTATGAAGTTTTCCCCTCCAGGTTGTGGAATAAAACTTGCATAAGTTTTCCTGTTTCTGGTTTGCCTCATGTTAACATCAAGACTTTTCTATGCACATGCAGCCTTGGAGATAACATGAGAACATGACGTGATGGTCTTTCTCCTCAAGATGTGATAATCAAGAAGCCCAAAAGGTAGCCTTGAACAGTGCATAAACATTTATGAGGCATGTTATTTTAATGTTCCTTGAGGTTTACTTACAATGCTAATAAAGGTTTTTGCAGAAAAAAACAAATATGTGGAAAAATGATTATTTTCAACCCTCATTCTGACCCCCTATATAAAGCGACGTGTTTTTAAGGGACATGTCCTTTAGTGCTTGTCAGGAATTGGCCACTGTTATGATTGACTAACATCATTGCATGGGAAACCGTATCAATGCCCCACTCCATCGCTATTACATGTGAGTTTTGACAGCATGATCAAAACAAAACGGTCATTTCCAGACAAAGCATTATGAAATCATTTACTTACAGTTTGTGATGCAGCTGCAATCAGATCTAGTTCCGCTTCATCTTGCAATAAATGTTTCTTTGTGAACTCTCCATGCCTCGTTTACAAAACAAAATGCTCCGATCATTCCTCGGACACGATCCGGGATGTTATTAAAAATAAACTAACCGCTTGTTTCTTACACTGGGATCCTTCTGATATCTGTACAAAGACGCAGATGAGCCGTTTAAACCAAATGCGCCAATATTAGCATTCTTTAACTCCATTTGTCCTATTGATGACACACTCAAGTGTGCGGCCTCAGAAAGCAGACGCACATCTGTATACTGTATATAGTGTAGACAACATTGCAGCAGTGATTGTAATTTCTATTTCCTTTTGACGTGACACAACACTAGCATTCAGCACAATCAAGTGTCAAGCCGTTAATTGACTAAATTGGAAAAAATAGAAGATGACTTATTCATTGATGCCTTGCTGTGGAGGCAGTGTTTATGCAAAATGTTTGTGCCCTCGTGATGTCATCTTGCACCTCATATCCAAACGAGCCATTTTTGGAGCTTGATTAAATAAATGCTTTGTTTATAATGAGGACATTTTAAGCTATGAAACTTGCAGGATGTTTTAATGCTACAAAGACCTCTTATATGCCAAAAGATCAAGGTAAATTAGATTTTTTATGTCATGTTTTTTGTTTTTTTTTGTGCTTCAAAGGTTCCATGAAGAACCTTTCCATTCCACAAAAGGTTCATAGAGTATTAAAAATGTTCTTTGCCCTAGGAGAATTTGTTTGTACTTTTGTTGTTTTTTTTTTTAAGGAGAAGTCCACGGTTTGTCTGATTGATTTGTGCGACGTTTATGCATCTCAAACAAGCCTATTTATAAAAGCCTTCAGAGTTCAGGTAAATTAACAACATTAAAGGAGAAGTCCACTTCCAGAACAACAATTTACAGATAATGTACTCACCCCCTTATCATCTAAGATGGTCATGTCTTTCTTTCTTCAGTCGTAAAGAAATTATGTTTTTTGAAGAAAACATTTCAGGATTTTTCTCCATGTAATGGAGTGCTGTGGTGCCCAGAGTTTGAACTTCCAAAATGCAGTTTGAATGTGGCTTCAAACGATCCCAGCCAAGGAAGAAGGGTCTTATCTAGCGTAACGTTTGACATTAAATGCTTTTTAATATCAAACGCTCGCCTTGTCTTGCACTTCCCGAACTGTTTTTTCCAGTTCATGTCAGTTAGGGTATGTCGAAAAACTCCCATCTCATGTTCTCCCTCAACTTCAAAATCGCCAGGTATCGCTGTTTTATCTTTTTTGTTAAGGGTGTTTGATCTTCTTTGCATGTTCACTTTGCAAAGACTGGGTCAGTACTTCTGCAGCGATGTAGGATGATTTTAACATTTTTGAAGTTGAGGGAGAAAATACAAGATTAAAAAGTTTGAGATTTAAAAAGTATTTAAATTGTACTTTTTTTTATGAAAACGATCGTTTCGCTAGATAAGACCCTTCTTCCTCGGCTGGACTCGTTTAAAACTGCATTTGGGGGAAATGATTTTTTCGACATAAAATACAAGTTTTTTGACATACCTTAACTCTCTTGAGCCAGAATGCACAGTGTTCAGGCAGAGCAAGACAAGATGAGCGTTTGACATTAAAAAGTATAGAAATTGTATCATTTTTATTCAAATAACCAATCGTTTCACTAGTCGACTATAAGACCCTTCATCCTCGGCTAGGATCGTTTACAACCGCATTTGGGATCGTTTGAAGCTGCATTTAAACTGCATTTTGGAAGTTCAAACTCGGGGGACCGTACCAGTCCATTATATGGAGAAAAATCCTGAAATGTTTTCTTTAAAAAAACATAATTTCTTTACGGCTGAAGAAAGAAAGACATGAACATCTTGGATGACAAAGGGGTGAGTACATTATCTGTAAATTGTTGCTCTGGAAGTGGACTTCTCCTTTAAGAACTGTTCGCTAAAAGGTTTTTCAAAGGCATTGCTTTGACAAAAAAAAAAAAAAAACTGTCTGGATTTCCTATTTTTAAGAGTGTGTCTATATCTTATGTAGGCAGAACATAAAAGACCAGTGGTTCTCAATCATTGACCTGCACTGCACATTGTGGATGTCTCCCTTATCTACTACACCTGATTCAATTCATCAGCTCATTAGTCGAGGCTCCACGAACTGAAGTGGGTGAATCAGATAAGAGAGACAAATGTCCAGTGCTTTGATACTCAAGGATCAGTAGTACTGAGCACTGTAACACAGTGTTCTCCTCGAAAGTTCTCAAAGCACCACATTTATGAATAAAGATTCCTAAATTAATAGTCACTCACAATTTATACAGGAAGAAAGAAAAATAATATGTGACTCTGGACCACAAAGTACACCAGTCACAAGTAGCACGGGCATATTTGTAGCAATAGCCAATTGTATGGGTCAAAATGATCGATTTCTCTTTTATGCCAAAAATCATTAGGATATTAAGTAAAGATCATGTTCCATGAAGATATTTTGTAAATTTTCTACCGTTAATGTATCAAAGCCTAATTTTTGACTAATATGCATTGCTAAGAACTTCATTTGGACAACTTTAAAGAGGATTTTCTCAATATTTAGATTTTTGTTGGTTTTTTTTTTTTTTTTTTTTGCACCCTCAGATTCCAGATTTTCAAATAGCTGGAGCTTGGCCAAATATTGTCCTACAATATTGGCCAATCATACATCAATGGAAAGCTTATTTATTCAATCTTAAAATATATTTGTGCTCCAGCATCTTAAATAAAACTGTTGTGGGGCTCTCCAAATTGCACACTAAGCACGTGTGTCGTGTTCTCTGCGCGCTCTCTAGTGGGGAAGCTTTCCCTCATACTAGTTATCAGTTATCAGTCGGTTATTAATTTAATGTCACGTTTAGGATATTCTTAAACAAGACGAGAAACATCTTTTTCCTCTAAACTTTACACAGATATTGATGGTCCATCCGTGTCGTCCAGTCTCACTGTTGTGCTGGAGCGTGATTGGTCCAGATTCACGAGCTTTTGTTCGCTTGCTGCACTTCTTGCTCTTATGCTGTCATGCACACCTGCGGAACAGTCGCGAGCACCGCTAATATGCCAGTCTGCGTTTCACACTCAGGAGAAAAGAGAACAACCTGACCAGTTAGTCTGGATACAAAGATAAGCTAACTCTCAGAAAAGCTTCCTCTGGATGTGATTTCAGACGTTTCAAGGTGTACCAAAGTGAAAGACATCATGAAGACGGATAGCGACGGTAAAGACATGAGGGGTGTGACTGTTAACCGCTTTGCTGAAGGTAAGCATATTTCTATCGAAACGGACAAGGTGAGAAACTTTATAGAAATGAATATTGAAGGAAATATAGTTGTGAAATAGTTCAAGTTGAAAATACAAGTTTGTGTTACTGTGGTAAACCTGAAATTCCTGCTGAACGCTTTGCGTATTTGAATATACGTTACTACAAAAAACGATGTTTGTTTTCCATTTCTACTCTTAAACCAGTGGGCAGTTGCATAAACAAAGTCACCACATTAAGAACTAGTTTGACTAACTAGCAGTTAACCAAGTGGTTCTCAGTCTTACTTTTTTGATTCAAATTAGATCAGTATGTTTGTATGTAACTGACTTACAGTTATTAAAAGTTATGACCAGTCTTGCAGAAAAAAATTAAGTGTCTAACTTTTAAGACTAGTCTAAACAGTTTATGCAACCGGCCACAGATGCCATTTCCAGACAATCTTAACAAACATTACCATGGCAACCATAGTTTAGCAACTTGTTGTACATTAAAGTCATAGTAGATTATTGTTGGATAAACACATATGTGACCCTGGAGCACAAAACCAGTCTTAAGTCGCTGGGGTATATTTGTAGCAATAGCCAAAAATACATTGTATGGGTCAAAATTATAGATTTCTCTTTTATGCCAAAAATCATTAGGAAATTAAGTAAAGATCATGTTCAGTGAAGATATTTTGTAAATTTTCTACTGTAAATATATCAAAACTTAATTTTTGATTAGTAATATGCATTGCAAAGAACTTAATTTGGAAAACCTTAAAGGAGATTTTCTCAATATTTTGAATTTTTTTGCACCCTCAGATTCCATATACTGAAATAGTTGTATCTCAGCCAAATATAGTCCTATCCTAACAAACCATACATCGATGGAAAGCTTATTTATTCAGCTTTCAGATGATGTATAAAGCTCAATTTTGAAAAATTGACATTTATGAATGGTTTTGTGGTCCAGGGTCACATATGTTTATATTCACACTTACAGTATATTGTTGTGGATATGGCTTTTTCCAACAATCCAAACACTACCCTAGTGAAAAATAAATATGCTAAAATGTATTTGAAATACATTTATTTCATGTTAAGTATGCCACAAATACATTTACAAAATACCCTTCAGTTGTACTTTCGGTATACTAAACTGGTATACTTACAGTCTGCTAAACTGGAACAACTAATTCTGTACTTTAATTGTGCAAAAGTAGTGCTGAAGTCGAACTAAAGATATACTGAAGTATATTTGATTGTGCTAAAGTGGAACTATTGCAAGTATACTTAACGTACACTTTAAATATGTTGCATTTAAAGACCAATATTATTCAGTCCTCATCAATAGTGACATTAAAACACATCTTAGGCTTCATATTAAGAAATGTGTATTGTGCAAAAGTAGTACTTCAAATAATGTTCATATCAGTAAGTCTTGAGTGATATGTCAGTAAATATGTTAATAAATTTGAACTATTCTTAGTATGCAATAAATGTATTTAAAATATATTACTTTTTTTTTTTTGTACTAGGGTAGTCATCATTATCACTGCCACAGTCCCATTATCTTGTCCTGTTATTCGAGACAAGCACAAGGCCGAAGTTAGACTGCAGGAGTGATAACTACTGCCCAATCTAAATAAATATGGTCCGCTTATAATTATATTGTAATGTTATATATTACACACATATGTTAATCTATCTCTTAAAATGATGTACATGCAGTTTTTTGGACAGGAGCTGCAAAGCTCATAAATGTTATCTTATCATCTGCTCATTTTTTTGATTAACAATTTAGGCATAGATAATTCTTGATGTATTAGCACATTTAAATGAAAAATGTGTATGAACAATGATTTCAGCATAATTACCTTCTCTGGTTTTTCTTCATGATTAAGCTGTATTTTCTGTTCCCTATCAAGTCTGACACAACAAAGAAAGGATGAGTGTCCCAATAGCTTGCTATACAATAGAGCTGCACATAAGCTGCCTGGGCTCATGCTCTTAGGGTAATGAGGGAAGGAAGGACTGCTGGATAAAGATTCATCTTTTTATATTGCTGTCTTTGAGCTGTTAGTCGCACAAAGTCAAACGCTATCAGGGTGTCTGATCAAAGAGGATACCCTGTTTATTAATCTATACCAAACATTTAGAAAGCCTCATTTTAAGGCATCATTTTACATCAGCATCCACCACAGCAGTGGTGTCATTTCAGGCTTTCATTCGCCTGAAAAATTGGAAAATTCCCTTAGTACGTGTGTAGACATAACATGCTTTCTCCCACATATTCTCCTGGCCTTGGAGCTCATGAAGTACTGCAAGTGTGAGGTAACTTAGAATTTTTGTTGCACTCTTTGTTACTGACTCATCTTTGGTTGTGAATTCAATAGATCGTGTGACAGACTGCATTAAGGTTCACTCCATTTTAACATCTTTCAGATTTGTTCTAGCATGTCAAGGTGTTACGATATAAATTCATTGTTTTCTTCATCCCAAATCTCACTGTGAATCAAACCAAATCAAGCACGTGCACATGCGCTTACACAGACACATACTCTCACTGATACTTTACTTACATTAGGTGAGGGTCCAGGGGAAGGAAGCTCCACCCTTTGTTGTTCACTCAGTTTGACTGTTGGCTCTTCCTGAAGATACAATACAACTCTGTGTTCTTGAGTGTGTGTGTGTGTGTGTGTGTGTGTCTGTGTCTGTGAAGCAAGTCCAAAAAGACCTGGTGTTTGCAGGACTCGACCTTAATGCTTTTACTAAAGAAAAGCAGAAAAATATCGACAAATGATACTTTGAATAAAGATACTCAGTCTGATAACTGAATTCAACCTATAACAATACCCATTTTGACACTGTGTAGTTATTGCATTTTGCCTTACTATTTCAATAGTAGGCTGGGTTTCAGTGTGAATGCAGCAGACCGAGAAAAATAATCTGTTTCAAAAATAGCAGTGAAACATATGGAAGCCTGTTTTTGCTACTGAATAAAAAAGGTTATTGCAACATTTTGTCTCACAATGACTTTTATCTTAGAAATGCCTAATATAAACTTGCAATTCGGACTTTTTACTCAGAATTGTTATATAAATTCGCAATTGTGAGTTATAAAGTCAGAATTGCGAGATATAAACTCACAATTCTTTTTTCTCAGAATTACATGATATAAACTCACAGTTGCGAGAAATAAAATCAGAATTAAGAGATAAAAACTGACTTTTTTTTCGCAAATGCATTTTGTCATGCAATTCTGAATTTTTTTCAAGCAATTCTGACACTGTGCATTATAAATTCACAATTGCGAGTTATAGAGTCCAGTTTGAGGGGGAAAAGACTGTTCTTAGAATTGCGAGTTTTTTCTCAATCGCAATTCTGACTTTATATTGCGATTTTGAAAAAAAAAGTCAAATTTGTGAGTTTATATCTCATAATTCTTACTTAATAATTTGCAATAATGTGTTATAAAGTCAGAATTGCGAGTCACAATTGCGAGTTTATATCTTGCAATTCTGATTTTATGACTCCTAGCTGCGAGCTTATATTATGCAATTATGACTTAATATCTCACAGTTGTGTTAGAAAGTCAAAATTGCGAGATATAAACTCACAGTTTTGACTTTTTTTTCTTGCAATTGTGAGTTTGTATCTCACAATTCTGAGAACAATTGCAAATTTACATCTCACAATTCTGACTTTTTTTCTCGCAATTGCGAGTTTACTGACTTTTTTTCTAATTCTGATTTTTGTGTAATACAAACAATTGTGAGAAAAACGTCAGAATTTGTTGCAATTATTTTTTTTATTTAGTGGCGGAAATAGGCTGCCATAGAAACATACGGACAGAAAAAAAACTGTAGTAGCTCAGAAAACTCTCTCTCTCTATAGTAAATATATGCATAATAATATAAAAAAATATATTTATATTTTTTATAAAATTTTCTTTGCAATTTTGTTTTTCCTCACAAAAGATTACATTTTTCTTCATTCCAAATCTCACTGTACATGCACTGTAAAAACATTTTTATTTTCCAGAATAAATGCATAAACTTGTTTCTTTTTAACTGAAAAATGCTGGTATTTGTAGTTTAATACATTTATGATGCTTCCATAGAATCAACCTTAATGCTTTTACTAAAGAAAAACAGAAATAATTTGGAAAATGATACTTTGAGTAAAAATATTGAATCTGATAACTGAATTCGACCTATAACCATACCCATGACACTGTGTAGTTATTGCGTTTTGCCGCCTGAACTATAACTAATAAGGCAATTTTGCATATTTCCCAAAATATTGTCAGCTAGCTTGAGAGCGAGAGACATATTGTTGTGGCAAATGAACAAAAACCTATAATATAAAAATATACATTTGCAAGGCATACAAATGTTCATGATCAGTACATGTAAGATTTTGAGTTGCAACAGTCCTGATCCCTGAACATTGACCTGTGCAATAATATACCCTTATTTTTTTCCAAATGCCAGTGTTTTTGTATATTTGGATAACTATTTTATGGACTACATATTCCTGATCTCTCATTTTGCTAATAATTTAAATGAACGAAAACTGTTTGGAGAGTAAAAGATTAGCTTTACTTATCTGAAAATTCGTAACTTGTGTCTGTGATGCAAATAGATAGATCAGGAGTTATGCAAAAAGATGGTATGTGACATTTTGGGGTTGTACCTCTTGGCCTAAAGTGTTACAGTCAGCAGTCACTACCCATAAATCTCCAATACCCATTGTTTGTCCAGAAAGACAACAAAACATTTCCTGTGAAGCTTATGATCTGACTATCACAGTCAAACACAGATAGGAAGTGAGGTCTAGGGCACACAAGTGACAGCATAAGGCATTCATTAAATGTGTGTGTGTGTGTTTGTGTGTGTGTGTGTGCTTATGAGACAGCTCCAAAGAGTCATTGTGTAAGTTAGACGTTTAGACCTCTGACAGCGAGCACAGGGCACTAGGGGGCAGTGCGTCACCCAGAACCCTCTTTGCTTTGCTGTAGGGATCTCTCTCTCTGTTGGCCAATGCACATTGCGTCCCTAATCTAGCCCAAATATTTCGCTGTGCAGTACGTGTGTTTGTCTGGCACCTCCGGACAACTCTGCTGAACTCAAGGACAATAGCAAGGTCAGAGATTGACCTCACTCTGTGTACCCACAGCATCCTGTGCCCACATCAGGATTTAACCCTTTACACCCCCCACACACCACGTCTCTTTTAAATCAGTCAGACTATGATGATTGTGAGACGTATGATATTTCAGTAGTGTCATTATGTTGAACGCTTGGACGCGTAGGTGGCCGAATCAAACGCTTTGCATGTCATACTGTGGGAGGTACTCGGTCTGACCATAACTGAATAGTCTAAAGAGCAGCGCATCACAATACAGTCTAGGGTTTACACAAGAGCTGTGTGAACATTACAACCACACACACACACGTATACATACACACACGCCTCTACAAACTCTTTTACATGCTGCCAGCAGGTGTGTTTTGTGGAAAGAGCCTTTGATGGCAACAAAATGGAGGGAGGAGAGAGGGGTTCTACACTTTTTATAAGACTTATTGTGAGGGCTGAAATAAAAAACAGATCCCCCCCGTACCCCCCACCTCACTCGACAGAGAAATAAAACAAACAGCCTTGGAATGATGAGTCATTACAGTGCTTGCTAGAAATTCCTCAAACATTCTGTTCTTCTTCTTCGCCGCCTTCTTCTTCTTCACCGTTGTCTTCTGCTTCTTCTTCGTCGTCGTCCTTTTCATCTGCTAATACTGCCTCGTCATCATTTTCTGCCGTTCCTGCTAGTGTATCTGCTTCAACGTTGTTTCTCTACGTCTTCTTTGTCGCCATCTTCGTCTTCTACTTCGTTTGTTCGATTTTTTTGTCATCATCCTGTTTATTGTTGTCTTTCGTTGCTTTTGTTGTGTTCTTAATCATCAGACGGGTGGATATTTTTAGGTAATAAGGGATAATTCACTAAGAAATGACAAATTCTGTCATCATTTACTCACCGTTATGTTGTTCCAAACCTGTGTGAATGTCTTTCTTTCTTCTGTGGGACATAAAAGGAGATATTTTGAAGAATGCTGGTAACCAAACAGGTTTGGTTAGTATTTACTTCCATTGTGTGGACATAATAACACATTTCTCAAAATATCTTCTTTTGTGTTTCACAGAAAAAGAAAAACACACAGGTTTGGTTAATGAATTATCTCACAATTGTCACTTAAAAATGTTACATTTTACATCACAAAGATTACAACCCCCAAAATCATGTATTTTATGAATTGAAAGGAATAGTTTACCCCCCCCCCCAAAAAAAAGTAAATGCTATATTGGTACTTAATTTAAGCTTTTAGAAGTTAAAGCGTAAATATAAACATTATAAAATTAAGTAAAACCTACTCAACATTTTTGATACTGGTGTTGCAATCATGCACTTGTCATGAATAATAAATAAAGTTGTTTTTTTCCCCGTTTTCCAGCTGTATTTGTACAGTTTTATCATTGTTTTTGTTGTTAGATTTAGTAACTTGTAGTTTTTTTACATGTGAACGTCATTTTCTACTCAAAATGACACATTCATGCTCAAAAATGAACCACAGAATGTTACCGTCATTGTGTATTGTGTACCAAGTATTGAAGTCTCCATGTTCGGATGAGCGCCACTTTACTGATTCTGTCAGGACCAGTGTCGTCAAAATGATAGACAGTTAGCATACAGTTTGGTGGCATGGTTCTGTTCTGGGCAAAAAACTCCCTATCCATCCATGCAGCATGTCATGAATGAGCAGGGAAAGCGGTAATAATAACCCCCCAGCGTAAACAGAACAGAACAAAGCAGATATCATTAATGTACTTAATGATATTTAAGTGTAAGACATTATTCAGATAAAAGAATTGAGTCTGATTCTATGAGGAATATCAGAAGCCAAGTCCTGACTGTGGCAAAAGTAGGAGTTGGGAATGGAGGAGGGTGTTTTGCTCCTTAGCAAGCGACAAAGCTGCCGAATAATACTGAATAAAGCTTAAATAGGAATGCCACGATAGGTGTCGTATTCCTATAGGTAGATGTGATCAGCTGATGCGTGCTTGACTCACGTGATCTGTTATGCTTAATATATGTAGACATGGTGGCCACATGATATCTATTGTATAATTTACAATTTACTTATTGTTTCTAAGTAACATACACTTTAAAAGCATGGTTTAAGTAGGTGCTTTATTAAGTAAAATCAAAGTATTGCTAAGCAAGCTTTGACTAAGCAAATATTACTCAAACGTTTACTGGCCAAGCTAAAGTTACTTATTTTCCTTGTTAAATTTACTTAACTTGGGTAAGTAGATTTTACTTAATTCTATAAGTAAAATTATTAATCATTATAGTTCAATATTAAGTAGGTTGTACGTGGCGGTAGCAGTAAAATTGACTTAAAATGTGTTAGTGCAAATTGTTTTTTTTAAGCAAATCCTACAAGTTTATTTTTTCAGTGTAGACAGCAACGCAACTGCCAAGTTCGAAACCTAGAAAGGTAGTAAATTTTATTTGTTAAAATAGTCCATGTGAAATCAGTGGCTCAACCTTAATTTTATGAAGCTACGAGAATACTTTTTGTGTGCAAAGAAAACAAAAAAATGACTTTATTCAACAATTTCACGCATATGTCATGGTACGTAAATACACGTCAAAGAAAAAATTGTTGAATAAAGTCGTTACTTTTGTTTTCTTTGCGCACAAAAAGTATTCGCATAGCTTAATAACCTTTTTGGGCCTTGAACGTTTCAGTTGCGTTGCTGTCTATGCAGGGCCAGAAAGCTCTCAGATTTAATCAAAAATATCTTAATTTTTATTCCAAAGATGAATGAAGTTCTTACGGGTTTGGAACGACATGACGATGAGTAATTGATGACACAATTTTCATTTTTAGGTGAACTATGCCTTTAAGTGTATAAAATATATTATGTTTTTGGGGTTTACAATGTTTATCATTTAAAATTCAAGGTTTCAATTTTTTTAAGTGTTTCGATATTTGCCATTCAAAATTGAATCGACTAAAATAAGATCATTGTTACATCTATTTTAATTAGTCTTTTCTCTCTTGCATGTATTTAACCATGTAGCCGCCTTTACGCTGAGATCACGGTGCTACACTGTTGATTCTCATACACATACTGCCTAAAAAAACAAGACGCTTGCGACGTGTTACAGCTAATGTACCCAATTTCAGCAGCCATCTTTGCAGTAAATCTCTTTGAAACATTGTTGTTTCAACATGTCTTCACCAAAAATAACAGCATCAAACAGTCCAGAAGCACCACACCAAAAATAATCGCATCAAACAATCCGAAAGCACCACACCTCACAACAGGGTGTGTATTTATATCATGCCTTGATTTTCTGGATGCAAGAATGACATTATTCATTATTGTGCAAGAAACAAAGGACATAACAGTGACATCAGTATGCAAACTTACAGGCACATGTCGCACATTGCAAAACATTAATCAGAACGCACGTTTTGTTGACACTGAGTGACTACTCTCGCACACAAAAGTAATGCTAAACGCCAGGCGGTTTGTCGTGACGATTTCTGCCCGCAAGCATCAAGTACGCAAAGTGAAACAGAGAATTGCAGGAAACGTAGGCTTTAGGACCCAGAGTCACAGCTCAGCGGAGGCAGGGCAAGGCTGACTCACTAAATATGTCTGAGGAATGAGAGAGAGAGAAAGAAAGATAGATACAGAGAGAGAGAGAGAGAGAAAGAGAGAGAGGGAGAGGTAGAAGTGAAGAGAGGAGGGGAGAGAGAGGAGACCGGAGCAGAGGTGATCTTGCCCTCATTAGTGTCAGGACTACAGGATGATTATGGGTTGAGAAGGGAATGATGGAAGCAAACAAAGTTCTTCATTTCGTGCCATCCGGTAAGATCCACATGCACTCTCACACATACACTCACACACACACATATGCACATGCTCCTGCGCCGTCACGACTGAGCATCCGAGGGTTCCCTGAAATTTGAGACTGTGTGTGTGCTAAACATGTGCAGCGGAGAGGGTGCATGTGTGTTTGCGTGTTGTTGTAAGTTTTCCCTCTGTTGAATCCTGCAGGTCTGTGGATTGTTTTTCTCACACGCTGCCACTGCTGCTGCTGCTGGTGTTTTTTGGGGTGCGTTATGCTGGAATGCAGACGGGCTTTTTCGGGGCTGGTTTTCTGGAATGCGTCGTAAATGCTTTTACGCTGTTAATCTTAGTCGAGTAAACAGGAAAAAAGAAAAATGACATCACGCACTTTGAGATCCCAGCACACACTGTGCAAAAGCACGCGCACGCAAATACAAATGAGGGAGAGGGAGACGTGAGAAAAGAGACTGATGCAAAACACAGATCAAAATCAAGTACCTGTAGGGCAGCGCTCGAAACAAAACCGATATGCCTGATAACAGTGTGTGTGTGTGAGTGAGAACGAGAGTGAGCGGATATGTGTAGTTGGTAGTCTTCTGGGAGAGCAGGTCTTATTTGTACGCAATGTTGCTGTTCAATTCGTCTCATTGCGAGAAGTCTAATACCGCATGCAACACACATGCGCCGTCGTACAGCACAAGTGCACCTACATCGCTCTCTTTCCATCCTTTCCTTTCGCTCAGTGTAAACACAGTAGGTAATAGAAGTGGGAAGACACTAAATCTTGTGCTCGTCTTCCCACCGATACACACACACACACATGCATAATGAGACTGTGATTTGCATCCTTCGCCTGAGGGTTGAACTTCAAATCAGTTGATGTCTCAATTTTCTCTCCTTGCATGATTACGTGTGTGTTTTTCCATGTGTGTGTGACACACAGCATCAAGTGCGCATTTGATCAGGCTGTTGTAATTGACACTTACTTTGTGGCCGTCTCGGCTTGTGGATAATCATTGTGGCACTCTGTCAATACCATGATTTCCACCGAATCTCAATGTCATTGGAGCAGGTCAGGGGCAGGGAGAACTTTCTGCCATTTCACATAGGATTGAAGTTGGACGAACGGATTGATGAAAGAATTAAATTAACAACAGGACTAATGTCATAAGCAATGTCCTCTGTTTTTCTAACAAGCATTGTGATTGCTCACCCGCCTCTGAGTGCACAAACATGAAAGGTGGACATTTTGTCCCCAGATTTTTTTATTTACGATTTCCCATCGTGTTTGCGTATTGAACGTCCGATTTGCACTGCAGATGGTGGGATGTGAATAGATGTAATTTTCCAGAAGGCCGATTGGCTTTGCGTGGCTGTGCGTCCCTTTATTTATCTTGTGTTTGTGCATGTACAGTCAACCGGCAGGTCCTGGAGAGGTTGGTAATGCGGTTAGGCGCCTTTAGACTTTTCTATTCTCCATTTGTCTTCCACCCACTGTACGTTACAGTCTGCGAGGGAAATTAGAATCACACATTCCTCTGTTTATCCTTTCTGTTTACGGTACGCTGTAAAACGGCCATATGGGCATCCTCTCTCTCATACAAAGCGCGGCGTCTGTAGGCGCAGAAGAAGCAGCCTTCGCAGACGTTCACATGATGGAGAGCTTGACCCTCTTCTGATTTACAGGCATGGCCGTAACGTGGATATTTTTAGAGGCCCAAATATGTGCGCGATTTGCCAAGTGCTGTGTGTTGTTTGCTCGAGCCTAATTAGTTGGGCATCTCTTCCGCTAAAAGTCTGATTCCAGATAGACATGCCTCTGCTTCTCCGTAATGGATTAAATATAGCTCACAGGAAAAGTTACAAACGCTCCGTCCTCACTTTCTGTCAGGAACCCCCTCTCGCATCCACACAAACACCCACGCTCAGGCAAACAGACGCGCCCCCCGCCCACTCCTGGAGTAAACCTTAGATTGCTTCAAGATGTCGGAGGATGCCAGTGTTGATGAATTCCGACCTTTGATTGCGATGCTGCCCGTGCGCCAGGGGAGAAACCTCACCACTTCTCTGATACGCACACACAGATGCGCGAGCCACCTTTCCGACGCACACGGTCAGACGTCGCGCCTGGCTGTATGACAAACCATCTTTGGCATAAACTAGATACCATCATGGCCTTCAAATGTCAAACAGTCTTTCTGTTTTAGTTCAGAATTCACATTCCTCTTATGATCCAGCTGTATTCTTTCTTGCTTGTGTTTTGTCTCCGGTTTGGACTTCTTCTCTTGTGGCGGCGGTACTGTAGATTGTAAGAGGGAATGGTGGCCTGGCTTTAATAGAGGAAGAAGGGAATGTGCAAGCAATTAGCAGGAATCCCCCAGCAGAGCGCTCACGAAACCAGAGCAGCCGAGATATGAAGGAAAGGAAAATCTCTATTCCCTTGATGTGCAGGACAATAGTGTCCATGCAAACACATTTAAGCTGCGCATTCCCTTGGTGCCGCGTGATTAAAGACGGCTGTCATGTTGAAGCGCGTTAGCGCTGTGGTCACTGGATCTTGACGTCCACATTTCCCTCTGGATCTCCATCTCTGTTTATCTTTCCAGGGTGTTTTACAGAAACAGGCTGGAGAGAGCGAGATCTGATGGCATCATTTTAATATTACCTACATGTTTGGTGCGGTTTGCTTTTGCACTCATGCCGCTCTGCGTATTTTCTCCTACGGCTTATAGAGTGAGACGAGGAGAGGCAGAGAGGGAGCCGCCGACTCACGTACGTCTATATAGCACCATGTTATGTGTAGAGTATGCATAGATCACTATCAGGGTCACCTGGTGATTGCTCCAATCACACTGGGAGAATGAGGTGAGACGGACACATCAGCCTAGCTGCATGCTGCAGAAACATCTCTGCCGTATGAAATTCAGCTCAAAGCAAATGGCTGCAGCTTCAGAATTTCCCTGCAAATCGCCATGAACGGTTATTTCAACCGAACATGTGAAGAACGTTATAACTGCGTTACACCTCACTCTGTGTGTATGTGGGGTTTAATAAATCTATATCAAAATGGTATCTTCTCTGTTACGATCAGAAGACCCTCAGATGGCATGCCAACAGACCGCCCGCAGTCTGTTCGCTGATGCATATTGCACTCAGAAAAAGCAAGAACCAACTGAAATCGCCAGTTCTGATCTGATGGCCGGCTCTTTGAACGTCTTAATAAAGATGTTCAGTGTTTTCACAATGAAATTGATATCGTTAGGTTCCAGAAACATTTTTTTATTATTGTATCAATATTTCAGGATTCTTTGATGAATACAAAGATCCAAAAATCAGCATGTATATGAAATAAAAAGCTTTTGTAAAATTATACACTACACCATTCAAAAGCTTGGAGTCAGTATATATATTTTTGGGAAATTATAGAAATTAATACCTTTATTTAGCAACAGTGCTTTAAATTGATCAAAAGTGATGTTAAAGACATTTGTAATGTTACATAAGATTTTGATTTCTGATATTTCTGATGATTTCTGTTCTTTTGAGCTTGTTCAAATGTTTTTTGAGCAGCAAATCAGAATATTAGAATGATTTCTGAAAAATCTTGTGACTCAAGTAATGATGCTAAAAATTCAGTTTTGAAATCACAGGAATATATTACATTTTAAAATCTGTTCGAATAGAAAACGGTTATTTTAAATAGTAAAAATATTTCAAAATTTTACTGTTTTTGCTGTACATTGGCTCAAATAAATGCAGACTTGGTGAGCAGAAGAGACTTACTGTTCAAAAACTTTTGACTGGTAGTATACAGATCAACACTGCTTTGTCCTTGTTTTAATTATTTCATTTTTTCATGCTGGATTATTGTGTTTACAAATGTAAACATTTTTAAAATATAAAATAAACATGCTCCTAACAATTGTGTAAAAACAAAACATAAGGACCTTTTCCTGTGTAGTTCTTGACCAAAATAAGCTCCTAAACGGACCAGACTTTATGCTGAGAATCAAAAGCGTTTTCTGACGGAGAACTGATGTATGCCGATGTCACACTTGCATGAAGAAACTAATTCAGCTTGGCCTTTCTAAAATCTTTTTAATGTGTGTTTACACGCTGAAGATCCATAACATGCTCATTTGCATGCAGAAACAGTCATTTTTCCTCGTTTAATAATTATAGCATTGAGTTTTTTCCCTCTATTACTTCCACAACAGCATGCATATTAATATTTCTTTGGCGCTTTCCACGGTTTATTTGTGGAGAGAATGCATCGTCAACTGTTTGGCTTTCTCTCTCCAGGAATATTCTGTCGAGCAGCCTCATACACACACACACACCGACACAACTCGGTGTCTTTCTCCTTCTCCTCGCCTCATCACACTCTTCCCTTATTCCCAAAGAAGCAGCATGCGTGTATGTATGTGTGTCATTATTGGTCTTCAGAAGGAATTCCCTCTCTAAGCAGTCGGGAGACTCGAGTGCCAAAAAGCCTGCAGGCATATTAAGTCTCTCTCTCTTTCCGGCTCGCTCTCTCGTAGATCAGGGCTGTAAGTGACATTAAAAAGTGGCAAAGAGCACCTTTAATCTGTCTCTCTTTCTGTCTTTCTGTTTAGTAGAGGTGCATCTACGCTAAAAGACCATCAGCACACACCGCTAGACAACCAAAATACCATCAGAACCTGCGAGAGGCAGCTTTCTTTCTCTCATACCTTATCTCTCACATTGCCAAAGTCATATCTGTGTCAAAGCATTGCCCTACTCGTACAGGTACAGCCGGATTAAAAGATCTCAAAAACCTAAGGTCTGTGAAATAACAGTGACTGAATTCCCAAGCAGCATTTTTTAGCCCAAAGCACATGCTTTTTCTGCATTTGTACGTTCTCTTATGATATTACAGCTGTAATAGCTTATGTAAAAGATGCGTTCACATGTTTGATGTGCTTTTATATTGCAGGCCATGTGCCTTGTTTCTTACCTCCAGTTTTTTAATGCACATTGTCCATTTGTCAGGGCAGGGATTAATGTTTTTGGTCTGCTAGAGCGTGGTGCCATATGGCTGGATGTAACAGCCTCACAAACTCAATTTACTAGATTTTTTTGTCATTATGCAAACCTGCCGAGATGCGGCGTGAGATTTCCGTGACAAATTAATTCCCCTCTTGATGAAAAAGTTCGAGAGATAGTTCTCCCAAAAATAATTCTGTAATCATTTATTCACTTTCACATCGTTCCAAGCCTCATGATTCTCTTGCTTCCTTGAAATATTAAAAAGGTGTTTTGCAGAATATCCTTCTCATATGTTGAAAACGTATCTGGATAGGAGCTGATGAGCTCAGAAGATTTTCATAGAGTAGTCAATATGACTTAATCCAATATATTCCAAGTTCTCTGAAGACGTACAATAGCTTTGAAATTAACTGACATACATATTTAAATTAATATTTGTAAAATGTTTGCATATTTGGTGTGTTTTTTGCACTTTCTTATTACACTCTAAAAAAAATGCTGGGCTAAAAACCACCCAACTTGGGTTATTTGGCAACCCATCGCTGGGGAAATACTGGACAGAACACATGCTGAGTTACTTTGACGCAACTGGTTGGGTTAAATGTTTTTACCCAACATGCTGGGTTGTTTTAAGTCAATTATTGTTTAAAAATAGCCTGGAAATTAAAAATCACACACAGAATTGAAAAGGCAACAGCAATAATCAAAAGATAAGCATTTATTATTAAGCAGGAACACCCATGGACAAAAATATAAGACGAAATGAATTTATATGAGTGAATATTGCATAGTTTACAATATTACATACCATTAATCTTGTTTAACACTCATTTTAAAAATAAAACAGTAGCATTTTAATTTAAGTGTATTCAAACATTTTCTGTAATCTGAGCCGGTGATGGGCTGCTATTAGCTGGGGGAACTACGAACCTCAGACCGCCACCTTGCGTTTCACTCATAGCTGAAAGATGCCGTCATTGACTCTATAACCTGTCCATAAACAAAAAGTACTGAGATTGGAGAACGTATTTTGACATCAAATTAAATTCAGTGTTATAACGAATAAAATCAGTGTTATGTTATGCAAGGCAAAAGGCATTTCCATCATACGAAATGACCGCTACTGACGCAGCTGACTAACATTTCATCCTGGTATGTTGCGTTGCGTAAAATAATATGATTTACAGTACAGTAAAGACTTTATAAATTAAACCTTTATTTCGCGAAAGAAGTGCGTGGCGGCACTGAGAACCACTCTCTTCTGTAGAGGACGCAAAAAGCCTACGCTCTGACTGTAACTCAACAGCTGGGTTGTTTTGTCAGAGACAGGCTCAATCCAGAGGTTGGGCAGAGAAAAATAACCCAATATTTAATAACCCATTAAAAATTACTCAGTAGCTTAGTTACAGAAAAACAACCCAGCACCTGGGTAAAAAGTTACAAATAACCCAATAAAATAACCCAATAAGCTGAACCCATCATTTGGGTAAAAGAAAAAAAAAACAGCATTTTTTAGAATGCAGAAAAACTACCCAGCAGCTGGGAAAAAAATCATTAAAAACAACCAAATAAATTTACCCAACAAGCTGAACCCAGCATTTGGGTTAAAAAAATAACCCAGCATTTTTTAGAGTGTGACATCTAGTCCTTGTATGTTGTGTTGCGTAAAAAAATAATATAATTTACAGCACAGTAAAGACTTTATAAATGAAATAAAATGTATACAAACCTTTATATCGCTGAAGAGGTGCACAGCAGAGCTGAGAAATACACTCTTCTGTAGAGGACGCAAAAGCCCGCACTCTGACTATAACTCAACAGATGGGTTGTTTCGTTGGAGACAGGCTCAACTCAGCGGTTGGGTAGAATGAATAACCCAGCATTAAAAATGATCCAGCAGCATAGTTACAGAAAATCTACCCAGCACCTGGATAAAAAATGTTACAAATAACCCAATAAAATGACCCAACAAACTGAACCCAGCATTTGGGTTAAAAAAAATAACCCAGCATTTTTTAGAGTGCAGAAAAACTACCCAGCAACTGGGTAAAATGATAAAAACAACCCAATACAATGACTCAACAGGCTAAACCCAGCATTTAGGTTAAAAAAAAATAACCTAGCATTTTTTAGAGTGTGACATCTCGTCCTTGTATGTCGAGTTGCATAAAATAATATAATTTACGGCACAGAAAAAATATTAAAAACACCCCATTAAAATGACCCAACAGGAAGAACCCAGCATTTGGGTTAAAAAAATTACCCAGCATTTTAGTGTAGCTAAAATGTTTCCTACTTCAACGTAAATTGAACTAAATTGAATTAAAATGAACTAAAATTAATTGAATTTGGCATGACAAAAATTAATGGATAGTTTAATCAAAATACAAAACTCATTACTTAACAAAAAAATGTAACTGTTAATTGTGGGGGAAAAAAAGTAAAATCAACTAATGTCTACACTCTAAAAATGCTGGGTTAAAAGCAACCCAGTGATGGGTGAAATATGGACAAACCCAGCATAGTTAAATGTTTAACTCAACCTTCTGAGTAGTTTTGTTTAACTAAACTGTTGCTTAAATATTACAATATATCTTGTTTAAAATGAACCCAAAATAGGTTGGAAATTAGCATTTATAAATATGTTCAATAAATGAACATTTCTGATTTACTTGAATAAATAGTAATTAAATAAAAAACATTTTAAAATTGCTTATTAATAAATATTCACCTTTTGATTATTGCTGATGCCTCTAGTCTGATTTTTAATTTAGCCTATTTTAGGTTCATTTTAAGCCAGCCATATAGTAATTTTTAAACAATAGTTGAGTTAAATATCACTACCCATAAGGTTGGGTTAAACATTTAACACAACTGCTGGGTCAAAACAAGCCAGTTGCTGGGTTTGTCAATGTTTCCCCCAGTGCTGGGCTGTTTTTAACCCAGCATTTTTTAGAGAATGAATCATTTGATAAAATGTACTTTGTTTGTACATACCTTTTTAACATATTGTGGTTATAAAAAAAAAAAAATGCCAGCATGTAGTTACTTTATTTACACTGCTGACCTAATGAGCTCACTCTTAAACCAAACCATACCGCAAAACCTGGCCCTAACCTTAACCATATCCCACATCAATAGCAGCAAAAGGGTTTTACTGTGCAACACCAACACAATAATTACACTGGGTTACACCTTAGTTTAATGTGTCCTTGTTACAGTTTAATTGCACAAAAATGTAATGTAAAATAACAACTTGTTCTTACTGTAGGGTTAGGTTTATAATTTGGTTTGGTTAGGTTATAATTTAGTGTTATTAATGTAATAAGTAAATTAAACTTTGCATAATTATAGTTAACTATGCATAGTGTACTGTTATTACTGTACCATTACTGTTACTGTACATACCACATTTCTTTTGACGTAAGTACATAGTAGAGTCAGTGAACAATTACAGTAAGCATTGTGTAACATGATGCATCCAAAGAAGGCGCATCAAGATGAGTCATGACATGTTCCATGTCAATAACGAGACTCGAGAACCAAACTTTCTTAAGATTTTTTGCCGCTCGACAGCCTCTTGCCGATATTTATTTTTAAATCTATGCAAGAAAGAAAGTCATTAGGATTTCATATTACATGAGGGTGAGTAATATTTATTTTTGGTCAACGGTCCCTTTAAGAAAGTACAAAATGTACATTCGATTTGCAACTGTAAATGTTGATTTAGTTTATAATCAGTTCTGTGGAACTAGATGCTTCACGGCTGCATAACTTCCGATGCCCTTATTATGAGTTCGATTTCAAAGAAGAATATTGTGTTAAGGTTACTGTCTCGAAGCAAGCCGCGAAATCGAGCGGCTGTCTTGTGTGACCTAGCACCTCGGCGATGAGCTCATTTAACTGAGTGTAAGAGAAAGAGAGAAAGAGGGAAGACAGCTTTACAACACACTCCCGCCTTCACACCAGACAAACAACACATCCACCTCAGCCGCGCGCAACAACACGCTCGCTCTTGCACTGTTGTTTCATCTTGGCGCACTTTTATCTGTAAATTTGCATTATTCGCCAGAGAGAGTTAGTCCATCCCGACTGTATTTTTCTAGCGTGTCTGGTCTTGTCTAAAAAAAAAAATTCAAAAATGAAAGCGAGAGAAAAGGAAAAGGAGAGAGTGAGTGATACCGAAGAATATTTGATGTTTTATGCTCTTTATCTTGAGTATGAAACTGAATAGATGCACAGGCTGTTTGTGGTTTTGTTGCACACTAACCACATACATGAGTATTTCTTAACAACTAGACCACCAAGCTTTAAAGAGACACCCCTCTCACTGTTCACTGGCGCAGAGAGCCTGAAATTGCCTTTGTGTATGTGTGTGTGTAAAGGGAAAGGACTCGCTGGTTAGTCTGTGACTCACACATCAGCTTATCTCTGTAGTTAAACTGCATCTAGTCATGGTATTAAATACACATGCAAACAGTGATGATCTGTGTGCTTGAGAGTAAAACTACACTGACGTTCAAACACACGCACACACACAGTAAAGACCTGTTCTGCCAGCTCGTGCTTCCTGTTTGCCAAGACAGCACTTCCTGTGCTAGTATGATGATCAGATATTAGGAGTTTGTTCGCTACCCCGCCTGCACCAGGTATTTTCTGTTTGCTTTAGATTTGAGTTATCGTTTGTACATGTTTCCTTGCATTAATGCGATTAGCAGAAGATTTATTCCAAAAACAGCTTTTGTTTAGTCTTTTCGTCCCTACTCTTATCTCTCACTCTTTCAACGCTTTGGCTTTGATCACATCTCCACGTGAAAAATATTTTTTTTCCTCTGGTTTGCGGGAAATGTGATTATAGAAGAGACTGCTCAGAAAAAGCGGGATTTGAAAATGCTTGAAAAGAGTTTTGCATTTTAAACATGAACCGTAAAAATAACAGCTTGATGCGAATGCAAACTTAGCTTGTTTGATTAGATGTGAGGTCTGCTTCAGCCTGCGTACCGTACCTACAGTAACCTCTAAAGAGGAAGTGTGATGCTTAAGCCATACCCACCCTTGGCCCAGAGTGATTTAAGGCTGAAAGTGCCGCAGCACCACTTCCTCTATCGGTCCTGCTTACTTTTTTTCTTTGCATATCGACAGGCGGTGAGAGGGCGGAAATAAGCATGCGGTAACTTGACATTAGAGAAATATCTTCAGATCAGACGTTGAGCCAGGGGTTGGTAAAGGTTGGTCACACAGTATCCATAGCTGGAGGCAGCAGAGACGAAGTACCCAGTGAAAGGTCAGAGTGGGGGTAAATAGCACAGTGACTGCGTCCCCTCCGGAGGGCCTGTAGGCATGGCTGGGCTGAAGGTGTTTTGTCTGTAGGGACGGTTCTGATGAGAACACGCGCAGAATACCAATCGGCTACTGTGTCGTCACTGACTTTGAATGGCATGAGAGGGAGAGAGTCGTTTTTTCCGTCTGCCTCGCTGACTTACTCGTGGCTTCCTAAATGATTTTACGACGGGAGGACATTTAAAGAATTATGGGTTTGCTGGCTCAAGCCATTTATGCAAATGCCAGTGCATGCCGTTGATTAGAGCTGGGTGGGTTGCAAGCATCATGTAATAGTAGCGTATGAGGCGGAATGCAAAAATATGCCTGTTTTCTGCCTGAGAATAGTCATTGTGCTGTGGGAGGGTGACCTTATATGGTGACCTTGGGGGTTTTATTGTGATCACAGACCTCAGACAGTGTAAACACTGTATTTGATTTGACGCAAACACCTGTGAGAATGTAAAGGGTTGTTTGTACTGTGGATAGGTTTGTGTTGTATGGTGACGTACCTGGGTTTTGATTGTTCAGATGCAACAGTATGACCTTAAAGGAGAAGTTCACTTACAGAACAAACATTTACAGATAATGTCCTCACCCCCTTGTCATCCAAGATGTTCATGTCTTTCTTTCTTCAGTCGTAAAGAAATTATGTTTTTTAAGGAAAAGATTTCAGGATTTTTCTCCATATAATGGACTGGTATGGTGCCCAGAGTTTGAACTTCTTTTAAATGCGTTTAAATGCGGCTTCAAACGATCCCAAATGCGGTTGTAAATGATCCCAGCCAAGGAAGAAGGGTCTTATCTAGCGAAACTGTCTGTTATTTTCATGAAAATGTATGTTCTTTATAAAGTCAAACATTCGTCTTGTCTTGCTCTGCCTGAGCTCTGTGTATTCTGGTTGAAAACAGTTAGTTTATGTTAAAAAACTCTTCATCGTATTTTCTCCCTCAACTTCAAAAATCATTTCAAAATCATCCTACATCACTACAGAAGTACCGACCCAGTCTTTGCAAAGTGAACATGATCGAACACCCTTAACAAAAAAGGTAAAACAGCGATGTAGAATGATTTTGAAGTTGAGGGAGAACATGAGATGGGAGTTTTTTGACATACCCTAACTGTCATGAACCGGAACAAAACAGAGTTCAGGCAGAGCAAGACAAGAAGAGCATTTGACATTAAAGAGTATATAAATAGTATTTCGCTAGATAAGACCCTTCTTCCTCGGGTGGGATCGTTTACAACCGCATTTGGGATCGTTTGAAGCCGCATTTGAACTGCATTTTGGAAGTTTAAACACAGGGTACCATTGAAGAAAAATCCTGAAATGTTTTCCTCAAAAAACATAATTTCTTTACAACTGAAGAAAGAAATACTTGAATATCCTGGATGACAAGGGGGTGAGTACACTATCTGTATTTTTTTGTTCTGGAAGTGAACTTCTCCTTTAAAGGATTAGTTCACTCCAGAATTACATTTTCCTGATAATTTACTCACCCCCGTGTCATCTAAGATGTTCATGTCTTTATTTCTACAGTCAAAAAGAAAGGTGTTTGAGAAAAACATTACAGGATTTTTCTCTATATAATGGACTTCAGTGGGGATCAATGGGTTGAAGGTCCAAAATGCAATTTCAATGCAGCTTTTTTACTCTACCCTGCTTTTTTTAACCAAAGTATGCAGATGAAGAACTAACTGTGTGTGACTTTTCCAGTGCGATTAGATAATGCATGAAGCCATGCATTGCAGAACTAGTGAAAGATTAACATTTGTGGTTAGAAAGTATAGAAATAGTTTTTTTTTTTTTTAGAAAATGGCTGATCGTTTCGTTAGATAAGACCCTTGTTCTTCAAATGGCGTAGTGTAGAGCCGTTTAAAGCTGCATTGAAACTGCAATTTGGACGTTCAACCTGTTGATCCCCACTGAAGTCCACTATATGGAGAAACATCCTGGAATGTTTTCCTCAAAAACCTTAATTTCTTTTTGAATGAAGAAAGAAAGACATGAATGTGTTGGATGACATTGGGGTGAGTACATTTTCAGGAGATTTTATTTCAGGAGTGAACAAAAGTGAGCAAAAATCTCGTGAAAACTCCAGGAAGGGTTTACTGTTCACAGAACTCAAACATGAATTCCATTGCAATGATGATGAGTTTTAGCGATCAAGAAGTGTGAAGTAAGTAGCCAGACATTTAAAATTCAACATGTGTGCTACCAGTCAAAAGTTTCTGAACAGTACGATTTTTTATGTTTTTTAAAAAAGTCTCTTCTGCTCACCAAGCCTACATTATTTTGATTAAAAATACAGCAAAAGCAGTAAAATTGTGAAATATTTTTACTATTAAAAATAACTGCTTTCAATTTGAATATATTTTAAAATGTAATTTATTCCTGTGATCAAAGCTGAATTTTCAGCATCATTACTCCAGTCTTCAGCATCACATGATCCATGAAATCATTCTAATATGCTGATTTGCTGCTCAAGAAACATTTTGTATGAATAAATGTTTTTTTTTTGTTTTTTTTGTTTTTTTTTTGCGCAGCAAATGAGAATAATAGAATGATTTCTGAAGGATCATGTGACTGGAGTAATGATGCTAAAAATTCAGCTTTAAAATCACAGGAATAAATTCCATTTTAAAATATATTCAAATAGAAAACTTACTTTAAATAATAAACATATTTCAAAATTTTACTGTTTATGCTGTACTTTGGATCAAATAAATACAGGCTTGGTGAGCAGAAGAGACTTCTCTAAAAATATTAAAAATCTTACTGTTCAAAAACGAAAGATACGACCAACATGATATCTGATGCAAAGCATTTGACTTTTTGGTCAAATTTCACAGTTTTAAATTAAAAGAAGCCTGCATCATTTATGTGATGGAATTTGTAATTGAATGTGATGTGACAAGAAGCATTAACAGAGCCGTTTCCAGCATATTAGGCATAGAATTAAGAATGATTGTAGACATTTTTAAAAATGCAAATATTTTTCGCAAATAGCAAAAATGCATTGCAATAGATTCTAGCACAATTTTTCTTTCTTTTAATTTTTTTCTTTATATATTTAAATCCTGTCACTTTTAAATTAAATTAGAGTAAATAAAAATGACATCTGCACCCATTACAACATCAGTTGTTCCCCTAGTGTTTAAGGCCTTGACTTAATGTAAAAGACGTGTGTGTTAAGTCACTTGTTTAAATGCCTTTGTGTGTGTCTTTGTGGGTTGTCACAATACTAATGAGATCACACTGCCTTGAGACAGTACGACATATTGAACAGGCTGTTCTTCTGTTGCTCACAACCCTGGTTTGGTTGGCATCAAATTAGTAATACCACAGCTGTCGGAATAACCCTCAAGAAATCATTGTATAAAATGATTTAGGTAGTGACATGAGCATGAGTATGTTAACTTAGCTATGTCTTTGTTATATAAATCTTCAGTCTTCAGTGAAAGTTTTTATTGATTTTAAATAAGTGCTAATTTAAGGCACAGTATGAGGGTTGTCAGGCATGCAGAGGCCTCTCATGTTGGACTGGCCAGTTCAGCTGATTGGAGTTTCATATCAGCTTTATATTCAGACAGCCTGTTTCCTGCGCTGACACATTCTGCTTTTTCACATCCTGCAGAATATAACGGCACAGCAGCTCGTGTTTTTGGGCTGTCACCGAAGAGAAATATGAGACAAACTCTCTGTCAGTACATCTGATGTAGTCTGTTCTCTGTACGACAGGATGGAATATGTGCAAGTTATTTTTTTTGTGTGTGTGCATGTGTATTTTTTTCATGCTCCACTATGTGAGTGCTGTGGTGCACTTGTGCCAACCGTACATGCATACTCTCTTTAGACAGGGTGTTTTGCTGGAAAGAGAGGTACCTGACAATTAAGGGAGTCAGAAAGTGGGGAAAGAGAAACCTCAGTCACGGCTGACTTCACCTCATAAATATCTCCTTAAACGGCACCAAATGAATGTAGGCCACAGGTGTGGGAGTATGTGTGCTGGTTCCATGTGCATGTGTTTATGCCTGAGTGTGAGTATGTTGGAGTAAATACGTGAGTTTGTGTGTGTTTGTGTGGCTGTTTAGTGACCATCATAAGGGCATGAATAGTGTACAGCATATCACGTGTGCATATTCACTTGATTCTTGAGACATGGGACAACACATGAGACAACTTCACATTATGTTTCAGCTTTAAAAGAAATCAGAGATTACCATTTGAATGTTCTGAACACAAACTATTGTTCTTAGACTATAACTCAACATTTCATATCCATCAAAATTGATATGAAATGTAATAACAACAAAGATATAAATAAACATATTTTACCTACTATGTCCCATGGAAACTCATTTCCGCCACTGAATGAAAAAATAAAAAAAAGGTATATGCAACTTTTTATCTCACAATTCTGACTTTTTTCTCGCAATTGTGAGTTTACATCATGCTATTCTTAATTTTATTTCCCAGAATTGTGAGATGTAAACTCGCAACTGCGAGTTATAAAGTCAGAATTGTGATATATACTTGCAAAACTGACTTTTCTCAGAATTGCAAGTTTATATTTCACAGTTGTGACGTTTTTCTCACAATTGCAAGTTATAACCCTTATAACTGGACTTTATAACTTGCAATTGCGAGTTCATATCTCCCAATTCTGAGAAAAAAGTCAGAATTGCGAGATAAAAACACAGTTGAAAGAAAAAAGGCAAAATTTTAAACTCACATTTCTGACTTAATAACTCGCAATTGCAAGTTCATATATCACAGTTGTGAGAAAAAAGTCAGAATTGCAAGAAAAAAGTCAGAATTATGAGAAAAAAAAGTCAATATTTGTGAGATAAAAACTCTCAGTTGTGGGAAAAAAGTTAGAATTGCATATTGCATATCAATCTTTTTTTCTTCCTCAAAACTGGGCTTTATAACTTGCAATTGCGAGTTCATATCTCACAATTCTGAAAAAAAAGTCAGAATTGCAACATTAAAAACTCGTAGTTGCGAGAAAAAAGTCAGTCAATTGCAAGATACAAACTCACACTTGCAAAAAAAAGTCAGAATTGTGAGGTCAAAATTCGCAATTATGAGGAAAAAAAGTCCGAATTGCGAGATAAAAAGTTGCAATGGCGAGAAATAAATCTGAATTGTGAGATACAAATTCACAATTGTGAGAAAAAAAATTACACAATTAAAACTCGATAAAAACTCGCAATTACAGGAAAAATTTCAGAATTGCAAGAAGTCAGAATTGTGAGATAAGAAGTCATAATAACTTTTTTTTTTTAAATGTATTTAGTGGTGGAAACGGGCATCCATAATGTTTTGACAGAAGTAGGAGGCTAATTTTTAAAATATTACTCTTTGAATTTTGAAGTTTGCAATTGCAGGAAAAATTTCAGAATTGCAAGAAAAAAGTCAGAATTGCGAGACACAAACTCACAGTTGCAAAAAAAAGTCAGAATTGTGAGATAAAATCTCGCAATTGCAAGAAAAAAAAGTCAGAATTACAAGAAAAAAGTCAGAATTGGCAGATAAAAATTTGCAATTGCAAGAAAAAAAAGAAATGCAAGACACAAACTCACAGTTGCAAAAAAAGTCAGAATTGCGAGATACAAACTCACAATTGCGAGAAAAAAGTCAGCATTGTGAGATAAAAACTCGCAATTGTAGGAAAATTTTCAGAATTGCAAGAAAAAAGTCAGAATTGCAAGAAAAACGTCAGAATTGCAAGAAAAACATTAGAATTGCAAGAAAAACATTAGAATTGCAAGAAAAAAGTCGGGACTAAAAGAAAAAAGTCAGAATTGGCAGATAAAAATTTGCAATTGCAAGAAAGTCAGAATTGCGAGATACAAACTCGCACTTGCAAAAATAAGTCAGAATTGTGAGGTAAAAATTTGTAATTGTGAGAAAAAAAGTCACAATAACCGTTTTAGTTATGTAGTGGTGGAAACGGGCTTCCATAATGTTCTGACAGAAATAGGAGGCTAATTTTAAAAATATTACGTATTGAAAAGGTTTTGTCAACACCAAAACCTTATAAAAATCAGAGTCTTCATCCTGAAGATATTTTACCTGCTGTGAGTTGAAAATTTCAAACATGTCGGTTTAATAGTCGGTTATTATTATTATTATTAATAATAATTATATTTTTGAAATAAATATAAGTAATCATAATATGTCAGCTCTAAATTGTGCATAAATTATTTGGGATTTTTAAATAATTTCTCTCATTTTAAATTAATCTTTTCTCCCAATCAAAACTGTAGTCTTTTCTGTATTTGTGTGTTGACAGTTCAATAGATGCAGCCATCCCGTACTCTAAAATCATTAAAGTGAATTGCTAGATTGATCGATATTTATAATAATTATTTTACACATTATTTTGGTATTTGTTGGTGAGAGGAAAAACACATTTCAGGGAGAAAATAGAGGCCAGAGACAGCACCCGAACATGTTGAACAGATTAATCCATAATAATTCCTGGATTAATTCCTGAAATAATTTTTTGTAGCCTGTTTTGTCCCAGTACTGAAGAATCAGTGCTTGATCAGACCTGCTTTATTCTCTTACAGAAATCAGAAACACGTACTCACGCTGTGTTATTTTACACACGCTCATAGTTATTTGACGTCTTTTGTTAATTGTGGTTTTAATTTCTCTTGCAGAGGCTCCCTCCTCAGGGATGGCTAAGAATGGATACTTCTATCAAGAGATGGGTGAGTAAATGTTTGTAGGAGTTGCTTGGTGTGTGTTTGTTGTTCGACACATGGCCTGGAGGAGAGGTGTGAAGGTCACGCTGAGAGTAAAACACGGGCAGAAGGAAATTCCCTCCTACAGTATTTAAAGCATGCCCTCATTTCTGACTTGCAGAAATATTCAAATCGTAAATATTTCCGGATTTCTCATCTGCGTCAAAGAGAGACAAGTTTTCTCCCTCAGATTTTGCTGCATTGAAGCCCAATGCAGCAAAATCCGAGTTGAAAAAAAAAAACCAAGTGTCTCTCTCTAGTGCCTGGAAATGTTGTCTGTAAAATTAAATGTGCAAAATTTGTTAGTGCAAGGAAAGCTTGTGGCATGTTCTCAAGTATTCTCTCATTATGTCATTTCAGAAATCACTGTTTATGTCATCTCTCTCTCTCTCAGTTCAATTCAAGGGGATCTTGTTTATACGTACGTAATTATAACAAAGTATGGGGGGTATTTTCAATAAATGATTTAATTTGTTCATGAATAGGCTTTCAGTGAATCAAACACTTATGAATATGATCAACCACGGTGCTCTGAGCTTGAAAGAGCGAGCGAGAAAAGGGGAAAAAAGGGGAGCGCCGTCGTCGGGGAGAGGAATATCCTCTCGCCCGCTCACCGTAGGTCCAGGGCGGTAGAGTCAATGAGCACACGTGGATTAACAGCCCCCTCTCCTCTCCAGCTTTACATAGAGAATAATAGAGGGAAGGATTAGTGAATAAATGAATAGATGAGGAGAAAGATATGGAACCGATAGCCACTCACATGCCACATTCAGCCAGAGAAGCGAGAACAATAACGAGCTGCCATGTGTGGATAAATCACAGCTTCAGCCACACTCTGGCTACACAGTCACATCTGTGGGGTATTAAACCCCAAGAACACTTTGTATTCACAAGGAGAAAAGAGAGAAATGTATGGATCATTCAAGCCTTGTCGTGTTTGTGTTGAGGAATTAAAGGAAATATCAATTTTTAGGGTCAGCAGAGGACAGTGTGCTGTAGGTATGCATGTAGATATGAAAAATGCAGTAATATTAATAACGATTAGTAGTAGTTAGATATTTATTCTATTCTATTTTATTTATATGAAGAGTAAATTAATATTGTGCTGTTGTAAATGAATATTGTATACTGTGCTATACTGTAAAAGATTACAGTAAAAAAAAAAATACATTTGTGGTTGCCAGAAATTCACTGTATAAATTCGATGACAGTGTTTACGGTGTTCCAGGATATGTTACAGGCAGTGTTGGGAAAGTTATCCTATTTAAAATGAAATTAGTAGTGTAACTATTTGATAAAAACTCACAATTGCGAGAAAAAAGTCAGAATTGCAAGAAAAAAGTCAGAATTGGCAGATAAAAATTTGCAATTGCAAGAAAAAAAAGAAATGCACGGCACAAACTCACAGTTGCAAAAAAAAGTCAGAATTGTGAGATAAAAACTCACAATTGCAAGAAAAAAAGTCAGAATTGCAAGAAAAAAGTCAGAATTGGCAGATAAAAATTTACAATTGCAAGAAAGTCAGAATTGCAAGATACAAACTCACAATTGTGAGAAAAAAGTCAGAACTGCAAGAAAAAAGTCAGAATTGGCAGATAAAAATTTGCAATTGCAAGAAAAAAAAAAAAAAAAAAAGTTGCAAAAAAAAAGTCAGAAGGCACAAACTCAAGAAAAAAAGTCAGAACAGAAAAAAAGTCAGAATTGGCAGATAAAAATTTGCAATTACAAAAAAAAGAAATGCAAGAAGTTTCAAAAAAAGTGAGATGAAAAAACTCACAATTGCAAGAAAAAAAGTCAGAATTGCAAGAAAAAAGTCAGAATTGGCAGATAAAAATTTGCAATTGCAAGAAAGTCAGAATTGTGAAATGCAAACTCACAACTGCGAGAAAAAAAGTCAGAATTGTGAGATAAAATCTCACAATTGCAAGAAAAAAAGTCAAAATTGTGAGATAAAATCTCACAATTGCATGAAAAAAAAAGTCAGAATTGCAAGAAAAAAGTCAGAATTGGCAGATACAAATTTGCAATTGCAACAAAAAAAAGAAATGCAAGACACAAACTCACAGTTGCAAAAAAAGTCAGAATTGTGAGATAAAAACTTGCAATTGCAAGAAAAAAGTCAGAATTGCGAGATACAAATTCACAGTTGTGAGAAAAAAAATCACAATTGCAAAATAAGAGCTCGCAATAGAGTTTGTATCACGCAATTCTGAGAAAAAAGTCAGAATTGTGAGATAAAAAGTCACAATAACTTTTTTTATTTATTTAGTGGTGGAAACACTAAAACACTCTTTGAATTGTGAGTTTGCAATTGCAGGAAAAATTTCAGAATTGCAAGAAAAAAGTCAGAATTGTGAGATAAAATAGTCACAATAACCTTTTTTTAATGTATTTAGTGGTGGAAACGGGCTTCCATAATGTTTTGACAGAAGTAGGAGGCTAATTTTAAAAATATTACTCTTTGAAAAGGTTTGGGAAAGGAAAAGGAAAAATTACTTTATTAAAGTAATGTAACAGATTGCATTTAATTACTTTTTTGATTACTTTTGTGAATTTCTAATAAATGTTTTCAAACATTTTCTAACTTTTAAAGCAGGCAGGGTTAATCTTACAGTATTTCTCAACACTGATTACTGTCAGACTTTCAAAATCCTTTATCAGTTGGATTAAGGTTATAATCATTTAAATGTAAAGCACAACCACAAAATCATACTTTTGCACATTTTTCTGAGTAATTGTAACTGATTACAGTGGAGAGTGACTAGTTACATGTAACAGAGTTATGTGATTTCATTACAAAATAAATGTAACTGTAATTAGTTACAGTTACTGAGGAAAAAAATGTGTAATTAACCCTTGAACTGTCATGTCCACACTTTGGGACGCCTAAGTGTACGTCACCATTTTACAAATAAATCCTAATCTAATCATAACAAACTGTATGTGACCCTGGACCACAAAACAAATCATAAGGGTCAATTTTCCAAATGTATACATCATCTGAAAGCTGAATAAATATGCTTTCCATTGATGTATGGTTTGTTGGATAAGACAATATTTGACTGAGAAACAACTATTTGAAAATCTGGAATCTGAGGGTGCAAAAAAATCAAAATATTGAGAAAATTGCCTTTAAAGTTGTCCAAATGAAGTTCTTAGCAATGCATATTACTAATCAAAAAATAAGTTTTGATATATTTACAGTAGGAATTTTACAAAGTGTTTTCATGGAACCTGATCTTTACTTAATTTCCTAATGATTTTTGGTATAAAAGAAAAATCAATAATTTTGACCCATACAATGTATTTTTGGCTACAAATATACCCCAGCAACTGGTTTTGTGGTCCAGGGTCACATATATCGTTGGGAAGGTCTAAGACTCCTAAATAAATATTTTACCACTCTTTTGTGTTACAAATTATGTAGGAAAAGTATTAGATTAATTCAAGAGTGCACCTGAAAAATCTACATCATAACATGAGTTCTGACCTTTGTCACAATAAGACTTTCTTCGTTGCCTTTTTACCTATCACGCAGTATAACTCTTAAGAAATTATATATCAACTGAAAACTTAAAATCTCAAAATTCATCCTTTGAAAACCATTTTAAAATCAGACGTTGCATTACCGTGGAAATTTTACATCAAAATCATATTACAAAATGTTTTCGTTCATGAATTATAAAAATTTAACTTTGCATAGTGCATGTCTATGTTTAAGAAAAGGAGTGACAGTTAAAGGGTTAAATTACAGTTACGTATGAAATGTTAACGATTAAAAAGGGGGTTGCATCTGAATATTTTCAAACACACCCACATATAGATTTAATAGATTTTTATCGCAAATTGCATTGACTGCTCTAAAATATGAAACACTAATGTTTCAGGACTTTAGGACACTCGATAACTGTTTATTTTCTATATGGGTTCATGTATGTGCTTTATTTTTTAAGATTAACTGTTTTTCTCCAAAGCATTGTCATCTGCCAGTGTTTCCTGTCCTAACTATGCAAAGATTTGATTTCTAACGCAGTATCATGGCTGTTAAGCTATTTCTTGTTATGATTTTAAATCTTTATTTAATCTCAGAACGATCTTAAAGTAAAAAGAGGTGCTAACGTCTGATTTTGTGGTGGCTCTGCTATAAAATTATTCATATTAATATTAATTTTTATAATCTTAATTCAGGTGATGAAGGATTTTGTCTGGCAGTAGTCAGTGTTGAGTACTACTGTATAAGATAACCCTGTCTGCTTTAAATGTGCCAAAATGATTAACAGTTGAAAACATTTATTAGAAATTTAGAAAAGTAATCAAAATTGTAATCTGTTACATTACTTTAATAAAGTAATTGAAATAGTTACACTACTTATTATATTTTAAATAGGGTAACTTGTTATCTGTAGCCTATGACATTTGCAAAGTAACCTTCCCAACACTAATTATTTACATTTATTTTCTATTTAAATTACTTAACGCCGTTACTTAACGCACTGCATATTGGTGCCTATATATTTCACAGTTTAAATTCATATAGTTCATTAAAGGCACAATATGTAAGATTTTTTTTATTAAATATCCAAAAAACACTACAACAGTGTTATGTATTTTGCTGACTTGTGTACTTACATTATCCCAAATGTAATGGTCTAGTGTAATGATCTGTATCATTTAGGGGGCCCACCTGGCAATAGGGCTGTTGCGGGACATAGATGTGATTTTGCGGGACAATGCGGGACACGTGTGAGACTGATACATTTTCTACTGTTATGCTATGTAAATACTGATTAAATCCATTGTCATATGCTCTGATCTGAGCGTGCACATGCAAGTGAGAGAAAGCGCGTCTTTTTAATGAGAGTAATCCACCTGTGAGAGAAGAGATCTGTGCTTGCGCATTTTGATGTGCCCTCGCGTTACAATAATGTGCTGTACACATTTGTCATTAAAATAACGCCATAGAAACCACCTCAAACTAACTATTAAAATAAGAAGAAAGTTGCATCTGAAAACTGCATCGATTTTTTTTTTTTTGGTTAAAATGAATGGAGAATATCGTGTTTTTTTTTACCATTTCCGTCTGTGGTTCTAGATCACTTAAAAATAAAAAGCTTTCTAAAAAAGGAAAAAGAACAAATGGATTTTTTCTTAATATGATCGTTAAAAACCAACAGACTGATGGAAATCCGGGACATTTTCTCAATATGCGACGTGGGGGACAAGGGGTGAAAATGCTGTGCGGTACAACGCAAAGCGGGACAGGTGGTCATCCTAGTGTCATTGCGTTGCCTGCCAATGATGTCAAACATCTTCCGTTTTCCGGTTTTACTTTGTAGAAAACATGAAACCACAAAGACGCTCGATTATGTTATGCATTTTGTCAGACAGGTGATACTATAGTGACTTTAATAAGTCTTTAATACATTAACTCATCCATGAACATGATTTAGATTTGCATCAGCCGTGGCGATGAAGGCTACAACTCCCATGATTCCAAACTCAATCACAGCATCATTATTAATACACATTTGAGTGATTCTGAGAATGTAAAGTTGTTGAATAATTTAAAAAAAAATCAAACTGGCTCTAAACGTTCATGTTCAAAATTATTCAAACCCTAAAAGTCAAATTTGGTGCAGAATGTTTTATTCTGTATAACCTCCAATAAATGCTGCTTGGAATTTCTTGGAAGCTTCTCCCTGGTGAAAAAAACAGCATATGCTGGTAGGTATGTTTTGATGCTGGGATGCTAGTTAGGTATGTTTTGGTGCTGGTTTAAGCTGGTCCTTTAGCTGGTTTATGCTGGTCATGTTGCATAAACCAGCTAAGGACCAGCATAAACCAGCAAAGGATCAGCTTAAACCAGTACCAAAACATACCTAACTAGCATCCCAGGATCTAAACATACCTACCAGCATATGCTGTTTTTTTCACCAGGGCTGTTGCTTCTCTATTGCAATCCTGGCCTATTCCTTACTTGAAAAAGCTTTAAGATCATTGATAATCTTTGGTTTTCATTTTGCCATTGTGCTTTCATCAAATTCAACCAAATATTTTCAATAAAAATTACATTTGAAGACTGAACAGACCACACAAGAACATTCTACTACCGAACCCTGATCCTGAACCCTAAGTAGATTTGGATGTTTACTTTGGGATGGTTGTCCTGCAGGAAAGTCCATTGATTATCAGCTTCAGTGTTTGCACCAAAGGCATCACAGTTCTTGCTAAACTGGCCCAATACTCCAAAGAATTCATGATGTCCTTCATACAGGCAAGATTTCCACTTCCTGTAACAGTAAAACACCCCCATAACCAGACTGGCCCACCTGTATGTTTGACCATGGAGATGGTGTTCTTCTGCCTGTAAGCTTAGCTTTTTTTTGGACCAGACATACCGCTGATCAACAGGTCCAAAAAGTTCCAGTTTGTTCACATCACTCCATATAACATTCTTCCAGAACTCCACAGGACTATCCAAATGAGTTATAGCATGTTCAAGGCAGCCTTTTTGTTCTTCTTGGTCAAGAATGGCAGTCAGCAAGATGCCCCAACATGAAGGACATACTTGTCTAGTGTTCATCTTGTACACTGCATTGAAAATTTTCCTCCTTTCATTGAATCATTTTGCAAGTCTTTTGGCTGTACATTGCAGGCTTTTCTCAGTTGCTCTGATCAAACATTTTATGATATCAAAGGTTTTCTAGTACAAAACATTTTAAACTAAGGAATAAGGTTGCCAGCTGTATTTCTAGGAACCTTGGAAATGTCTTGGAAATCTTCATGTAGCCTTATACTTTCTGATATAAAAAACTATTTCTTCTCTTTAGCTTTTGTGAGAGCTCTGTTGACTTTGCCATATTTGCTACTAAACCTTAGCACGTGCATAGGCTAAATGTGCGTATGTGTAACAGCCCAAGCTAATTCTGTTTTTTTAAATAGAGTTTCTAAAGGCTTAATTGTGTTTTAAGACTATTTTGTTCCCTACTATAAAAATAAGTGACTTAAAAATAGCAATGTTGAATAGGGGTTGAATAATTATGACATTGCTGTGTTATTAAAGAATCCTATAACTCAAGTGCAAGTGCAGCTGTATATGTCTTTTCATTAATTATATGCTAATTCATAGTTTTTATTTGTAAAAACCATAGATTTGATGGTATTTTTACAGGAAAATTACATATGTGATGTTAAACTATTTGCAGCTTTTCACAGTAGCATTTTTACTTTATGTAATACTTACAAACGTTGTGTAATAAAATGTAAAAAGTGTATATAGATTGAGGCTGTTGTGTGTGTGTGTGTCTGCTCTTAGAACAGAGGGAGAGAGAAGAACAAGAGGAGGGGAGCGAGGAGCGAGAGGAGGGCCAGGACTCTCCCATCCCATCAGGAGATGACATTCATCTCTACGGCAACCAGACACACCAAGGAGGGACAGGTCAGTGAATGTGTGTGTTTGCGAGCGAGTTCAGGGTGGGATGGCAGTTAGACCCAGAGCTGTTGATTAGCTCTGGAGATGCTCAGGTTAGCAGGTCAGTTGTTGCCACGGCAACAGTCTCAGGTGTGCTGTGATTATGTCGCGGCGCCCCCACCAAACCCACACACGGTGGCAGGTCACCTGTTGTCACTCAAAACCACACAAAGTCGTCTTCTCCTCTTTCTGTCCTCAGTCTCTGCAGGAAAATGTAATCAAAGATGACAATTGAAAAAAAAAACAGTGGAAACTGTTTGCATCTCCATTGTAATTTACTTTTTAGTGTGTAGTGCATGCAAAAGGACAAATATGCCTGAATTGCTTTTAAACCACCGATAAACATTCTCTAAAGCAGTGGCGTGCAGTGGTGTTCTGAAATGAGGAAGCAAAGTCCTCACATTTTTTAATTACATTTTTTAATTAAATGTAAATTCATGTTCCAGTCACATTTTCTTGGCGGAATAAACATTACTTGTACTACCAGAATAAAAATCTATATTGTATTTTTAGATGAACAGTGTAATTAATAGGCTATTCTAATTATTAAAGCCAAGTATAAATTGTATAATTTTAGTGTTTTTAAGCATTTTACATTCCAAAGTAATAACTCAAGGCAGTAACAATTTAAACAACATATTTTATTTAAAGGGGTCATCGGATGCCCATTTTCCACAAGTTGATATGATTCTTTAGGGTCTTAATGAAAAGTCTATAATTTATTTTGGTTAAACAACACCCTTTTTACTTTGTCAAAATAAGCTCTGCAAAAATCATCAAGTGAAGCTGGATCACGAATGATTTGCGCGAACATAGACGGATATATGTAGATCAGGAGCCGCATTCCCTTCACAAACAAACGTAATCCACCGCGTCTTCAGCAGCTCAGATGTGGGAGTAAATAACGACCGCTATGTTCATTATTACATCCAATAACACACCACCTCAGTCGCTCAATCGGAGATATTCTTGTCTAACTTACATCCCTGCTCCGGCATCAAAACAATGGAGGTCTGATTGTTACAGGTAATATGCTCATGTCAATCAACTATCGTGGGAGCGGCCTCTGTCGGAGTGACGCCACACCGACAGGCATCTGAGAACGGCTCGATTTGAAAAAGGGAATATTATTTTTACAGATTAATTAAAAACCAGTGCATGGATTTTTATCATTATAGGGCAGATTTGTACATGCACTGCCAACACACATTAATGTTCAAACAACATGAAAAGGTGAACTTTGCATCTGATGACCCCTTTAAACAATGATATATTTTATTTATGAACTGATGTTCAGCTGTTCTTTTTGATAATAAACATATTTTCAGATCATTATTCATCAGAGCTCGGTAAACACTGGTCACACACAGAGATGTATCTTTAATTTCAAGCTGATTACTTACTAAAAATTCCCACAGATTACGTTTTCAGACCATTTCAAGTTAGATTTTTGACTTGACAAAGTAGTGATATATAAATGTGTGAGCAGTTTATTTACTTTTTTATTACTCTTCCCATTAACACCATTATATTGTTCGTTCAGACTGATTCACGATCGTTACTTTCGGAACGCATGAACCAATGCATGAACCAATCACAGCCAATCATAACCAGTCACATCCAATCATATCGTGATGGAAGCATTGCCTCCTCTCACGTCACTTTCCCCATTCATTCTCAATTACCCCCCACCAAACTCGCCACATGCTTTATGGGGTCTGTTAAAACTCAATGGGAGGTGAGAGAGACGCAGACTCCCATTGTAATTTTATCTGCTGGTGTTGCTGTTGGACAGTTTACTTTATAAAAATGAGATTTATATGTGCCCCTGGACTACAAAACCAGTCGTAAGTTTTATACATTTTAAAATGTAAAAAGCTGAATGAATAAGCTTTCCATTGATGTATGGTTTGTCATGCTAGGATTTAAAAATTTAAAAAATCTAAATATTGAGAAAATCACCTTTAAAGTTGTCCAAATGATTTTCTTAGCAATGCATATTACTAATCAAAAATTAAGTTTTGATATATTTATGGTAGAAATTTTACAAAGTACCTTCACTGAACATGATCTTTACTTAATATTCTAATAATTTTTGGCATAACAGAAAGATCTATAATTTTGACCCATACAATGTATTTTTGGCTATTGCTACAAATATACCAATGCTACTTATGACTGGTTTTGTGGTCCAGGGTCACATATGCTTTTTTATGAGATGAGACACTAGCAGTACATAAACCACCAACTGATATTTTATCCGGAAAGTTGCCAATAAAGTTGTCTAAATCCATAATGATGATTTACCAGGCAGTTTAGTTACAGTATTCAACAAAGGTCAAAATAAATGAGGAGAAATAATAATATACTGCAATCAAAGAGACTGGAATACAATTCTCAGAGGGCTGAATTAGCCAGAAAACATAAGACAATTTGCCTGGTAATTTTATAGCCGTTGTTTGAAGAAGAAGAAGAAAAAAAAAAACACAGGCAGGGTTAAAATCATAATGTGTTTTTGTGAAATGCATATTTACTTAACCATCTCAGGTAAATCTTTTATGATCTCTCATAAATCTGTACGTTGGATGTGTGCCACATCTGCAAAAAGGTGTGTTTACTCAAACTTAAGTACTTAAGTACCAATGAATCACATGCTCCAGGTTGATCGTTGATTCTTGTCCACATCTGGAAAAAAACTAGATCATCATAACAACTATGACTATATTGTATAACTTGTTAAGCTACAGCATTATGCTGACTAATGCATGGCTGTTAATGGATCTAAATCATAAAAATAATTTGCGTTTTAAAATAAATGTCCTGTGCAATATGCCGTGGTACTAATCACAAATCATTTACATATAGAAGTTTTATAGGCTAGTAGGAAAAACAGTCTGAAGATCAGAAACAGGCTGGAAAATGGCTATGTAAAACTACAACTATTTTTGGTGCACGAAACCTTGAGTACTATTATAATCTGACTTCAAGGGGAAAAATATGCTACAATGTACTCCAATTAAAGATTTTTGCTGCATTTACGCTTTTGCATAACTGAAAACATTTGAAACTTATAATGTCTCAGGGATGATGTAACATATCTATTATTAGGGTTGCTATTTGCCCTAACGCGCTGCTGCTGTTGAAAGCGAGCGCAGCTTTAGTAATATCACTAGACAGGTGACCCAGAATGAGACAAGCAAATGTTCTCTCTCTGTTTACTCAAATACGGTTAGTTCTGTTTTAAATTCTCTTTTCTGCGTGAGTGACTCCTGCTGTGCATTTGGGGGGCTCACATTAGGATGAGTGGGGTTTGTTCACACGTTGTCTCATCCGGTCTGATGTTCTGTCATCCTCGGCGCACAAGCCGTCAGCACTTGTCTAGATTAAAACCAAATTCCACTCCTCTGACATACTGCTAAGAGTTTGAACTGTGTAGGATGCACGCGTGTGTGTGTGCGCCTGTGTGTTTGAATATTTATACACCAAAGCCTCCAAACATTTCGTTTTAAGTGATAATTCCCATGATTTCAGCAGTTGGCCGAACCGAGCACCCAGCCATGTTATTTAGCAAACTGCTGGGTTTTTAATGCTTCTTGATTGCTGGGGGTGAGGCAGGGGTGGTGAGAAATAATTACACACTACAAAAATAAAGCAAAACAAATATTACCTAATATGAGATCAGATGATGTCTAAACCACTAATTTTTCTGAAGTAACACAGTCACACACCAGTCAATAGTGTTGTAGTGGAAGGCAGTGTCACTTTTGCCTCCCCTGAGCCCGCTGATGGGTGACAATGCACGTCTTTTTTAGCAGCACTATGATTGGCCAGTTACTCTTTTACAAATTTGGAGGAAATGGATGGATTGATGTCAGAGTAACAGCTAATCCTCCCTTCCATGACCAGTTTCTGTTGCATTCATGTCAAAATGAACTTGAATCTCTTGAAAAACAAGAAATTACCTGTAAGCAGTGCTGGGTAGATTGCTTGCAAATTGCAGTCCATTGCTGATTACAAATAACATGACAAAAAATGTAGTTAGTAATGTAATCTATTAGATTACTCATTTTAGATAATGTATTCTGACTACTGTTTGATTACTTTTAGACTTTTATATTATTTACTTTTATCCACCTTATTTTTCAATGCGGAAGCTGTTCCGCCATAGGAAAATAACGAGAAAAATATCAAAGTGCAGTAAACGGTAAAACAGTTTGCACTACAAACCAGTGTGTTAATAATTAAGATAATACATTAAAATAGTATGGTAAGACACACCAGTTTGCAATATCAAGCAGCAAAACTAGCTTTTTCTGCAGCTAAAAATAGCTGGAAGTGGATGAGACTGGAAGCCAGACACAAAAAATTTACAAATGGCTGCACCCACTCTTATGGGAAAAATAAGGTGGATATTATTGTCCAGACGTTTGTCCAAATCAGTGATTTGTAAAATATAATATAATATAATGCAGACATAGTGTTTCGCAGCTATACATTAGCAATGTTAGTAGCTTAGCATAATTATGTGTCTCATTGAGAGGTGCTTTTGTCCCTAATTTTAGAAGCATGGATCACAAATTTATGTTATGTGACATTTACATGGCCATTATGTTTTGTAAAATTAGTGACAGCTAAATGCTATTAAACATAGTTCCGTTTTTTAGAAAATAAATTTCAAAAATAATTAGGGAGAATCTATAAATTATGAATAATTTACTACCTCTGTGTGAATAATATGTAAACCTGTAATTTGTTTACGAGCATTTATATATATATTAATAGAATATACAGTAGTCTAATTGCAAGTACTTAATTTCTGGAATCTAAGTATGTATTCCAGATTACATATAATCAGTTACTGCCCAGCGCTGCCTGTAAGTGAGCCCTTTTTGTAGCAACCATTCACCTCGGTGAAATTAAGTATTCATCACCATGACCACAACCTTCTCCAAACTCTCAGTGTTTACTGAGGATTTGTTAAAATAAATTGTACACGAAATGTGCTTGTCATTGTATTATTGCAGTCATTATTTCTGAAGTAATGTAAAAGTGAAGTTCAAAGGGGTGCTATTATGCTTTTTCACTTTTTGAATTTTAGTCAGTGTGTGGCGTGTATCTTTAGGCTTAAAAAAGATCTACAAAGTTACTAATCTCAAAGTCCACTCCAAAGGAAGATATTTTGTTTTTAAAAAATCTCTTTTCAAGAACTACAATGAACGGCTCCTTTGGACTACAGCGTCCATTACAAAATCATTAAATTAAATCCCGCCTACGGAAATTCGAATTGTTGGGCAGTGGGTAGGGAGGAGGTGGGGGATTAGCCAAACTTTAGCGATGCAGCGCGGAGAGCCGCTTCAACGAGCCGCAGCGCGGCGGGTATAGACACAAGCATTGACTAGAGTGCCAGTTCCTTCCTTCTGTCAGACAAATGCAATCGGAGTCTAATAAAGTGCATCCGTCCATAATAAAAAGCGTCTCACACAGCTCCCGGGGGTCTCCTGTAGCGAATCGATGCGTTTTTGTAAGAAAAATATCCATATTTAAAACGTAAGGTTCACTATTAATCTAGCTCGCACTAACTGCTTTGACAAGGCGTGTGGCAGTACTGCAACACCGTCAATCAATTTGTCAGCTGCAATGCAGTGGGACAGCTAACCAATCACAACACATTTTGTTTTTCGGAAGGCGGGCCTTCATTAAACCCGGAACTAATCAAGCCATTATTGCCAGGATGGGAGAAAGGTATTGTAATACTGTAAATTATGTGAAAAATATTGTGGTTTTCGAACCACCAAGCATGAGAGCATGGTCTAGTACACCCCCAAAACAAAATCAAGACTTTGAAAAAGAGCATAATAGGACCCCTTTAAAAACTTGATGAGACTTTGATGTAACTTGGTTTTAGTTTTAACATAATTTAATAGTGGGTTAATATACAGTAAACCAATACTATACACTATTGTTCAAGAGTTTTGGGTCAGTAAGTAAATCAATATCATATTGGTCACAATCGCTGAAGGACTGTCCCATATTATCATAATTCCGCTCTCAGCCAGGTGTGTGCTGTCAGCTGTTTTCTCCGCACTCAAGCAGCTGTAGCGACAACATTGCTTACATCTTGTAAGCAATGCAGGTGTTTTGTAGTTAAATGTAAAAGTGAACATAAGAGCCTTCATTTTCTCCTGACATCAAAGCCACTGAGGATGCAGTAGATTAGTTTTGTTTTTGATTGTAACGCGTTGCTGAATAAACAAAAAATGGAAGATGGGGCGGGGTGAGCAGTAGCTCATTATCATTTAAAGAGACATGCACAGAGCTGTTTTTTTTTTTTTTTTGACAAGGTAAAAACCTTTTTTTTTTACGTGACCATTGAGGAATTTTAACCACTGCATGTTGCAGACATTTTATGAAGACCATGGAAAATGGCATCCCCTTTTAAAAAAAATACTTTTATTAGGCATGGATGCATTAAATTGGTAAAAAGTGCCAGTAAATGTTGCAAAAGATTTACAGTTGAGGTCGCAAGTTTACATACACTTTGCAGAATCTGCAAAATGTGAATTATTTTACCAAAATAAGAGGCGTCATAGAAAATGCATGTTATTTTTTATTTAGTACTGACCAGAATAAAATATTTCACATAAGGATGTTTACATATAGTCCACTAGAGAAAATAATAGTTGAGTTTTTAGAAATGACCCCGGTCAACAGTTTACATACACTTGATTTTTAATACTGTGTTGTTACCGGAATGATCCACAGCTGTTTTTTTTAGTGATCCCTTGTTTGTCCTGAACTGCCCGCTGTTCTTCAGAAAAATCCTTCAGGTCCCACAAATTCTTTGGTTTTTCAACATTTTTGTATATTTGAAGCTGTCACTGAGGGACATATAAAAAATGGAACAATTAAAGAAGGTTCAAACACTTACTGATGCTCCAGAAGGAAACACAATGGATTAAGTGAAAACTTTTGGAATTTACAGATCAGGGCAAATTTTACTTATTTTGTCTTCTGGGGAACATGTAAGTATCGTCAGCAGATTCTGAAGGGCAGTACTAAATAAAAAATATAATAAATAAGAAAAATGTCTTCATTATTCATTCATATCTTCAGCTCTTAAGGCATTGTGTTTCCTTCTGAAGCATCAGTGAGTGTTTAAAGCTTCTGTAATAGTTGCATATGTCCTTCAGTCCTTCAGTTGTCTCAAAATCATAGTCATTGTTGGAAAGGGTTTAAATACACACAAATGTTGAAAATCCAAATAATTTGTGGGACCTGAAGGATTTTTCTGAAGAACAGCAGGCAGTTGAACTGTTGAGTACAAACAAGGGACTCATGGACACAGTATTAGGAACCAAGCTTGTGTAAACTTTTTAATGGGGTCATTTTTTTTAAATTCAACTATTATTTTCTCTTGTGGACTATATGTAAACGTCTTTTATGTGAAATATCTTTTTCAGGTCAGTAGTAAATAAAAATAACTTGTAATAATAATTATAGCATTTTGTATGATCCCTCTTATTTTGGTAAAATAATTAACATTTTGCAGATTCTGCAAAGGTGTATGTAAACTTTTAACCTCACCTGTATGTTTTTTTGTTCATTAAATATTCATTAAAAATACATTCAAATATTGTAGTTTTAACAAAATCAGTAAGCCGCACAACTTTCTGCATCATTGATTCGAAATTTTTAGAATGATTTCTGAAGGATCATGTGACGCTAAGAGAGTAATGGCTGCTGAAAATTCAGCTTTGCACCAAACGAATACATTTTATTTTAAATTATGTATAAATAGGAAATAGTCATTTTAAATTGTAATTATATTTCCCAATATTACTATTTTTTACTGTAATGTAATCAAATAATTGCTACCGACATGAGTATAAAAGAGTTCAATTAAAAAAAATCAGAAACGACCCCAAACTTTTAAGTGATAATGTATATACTGTTTATACTATAAACAAAATGATTGCAGTATTTGTTGCTTGTTCCAAATGTAAAGTGAATTTCCAAATTTTAATCATGGAACTATGTAAACTTCAATAGAACAGGAATTTACATTAGACTAAATAAGTCAACAGAAAGATGTGCTTTGGCTCCTCGTTTCAGAAGACCACGGGGGTGAGCATACGTCTGACTATTACCAGCCTCCGGCAAATCATTGATGCTGGTTTGATTGAATGTGGTTTTGATAACTGGCTAATTGCTGAATTCTCTTCGGATTAGGGTTTGCACCAATGTAGCTCAATTAATGCTGCATTTTATCTTATATTAATACAGTGGTTTTGAGATTTATACCCAGCAACTCAGAGCTTTAATTAGGTATTTAAATATTGCAGTACATTTCGGTTCAACATGATATGACCTCACTTAATTGTTAAATGTATGATGTGTGCTTGAAAACATCTGAAAATGCAGATGACAAGTGGAAAAGCGACGGAAGGACAGACGGATGAAAGAGGAGAGAATAAAAGAACCGGTTTCACGTGTGACTGTAAGCCAATAAAAGGTTTGAGAGGTTACGTAACCCTATTAGTTTAACACATAGACTTACCTCTTATTAAAACCCAAAGTTGTGCTTTTAAAGTGGTGCTTTTATTCTCAATTTTCCCTTTTAATCCCGAACCCATCCGAGGGCCTGTTTAATCTTGGAGCTAAGGCAGCGGAGGAGTCAGCCGCGGGTCGTGGTAATCCTGCCTGAATATCTCTTTCCAGGGGCAGGACTTCTTGCGGGTCACGCGCACAGGACTGAGGGATCTCTATTTGATAAAGGCTCTCTGCTTTATATAATCTCTATATGGAGGAGGACTTAGCATGCAGCCATCACGTGAGGGTTTCGAGCTCAACCTGCAAACCTGAGGACAATACCAAACACGAATTAAGCAAATAAAGGACAGACAGGGACACGACAAAACACATGCGACGACACGAGTGCGTCCCGTCCCTTCAGAGTTTGGACGATGCTCGTGATCCATGGAGTGTGCTGTGATGTATTTGGCGGTTACTAATAAACAGTGTTGTCGGAGTGATATTTTGTTTTGTTTTCAGGAACTGAATTGTTTCATTGCAGATAGTTGTGATGTTGGGTTAAATTGAGGAGATCACAATAGGGGCTCTCTGATGCAGATGGCTTTTATGTTCACTTTTGCTGTTTTTTTGAACAATTTTATCCTATCGGAGTGTTCTCTTTGAAACTAGTTGTTCTCTTCTTAAAAACTCTAAAAGCGGTTTCATGGTGGTTGTTGTTTAGTCACACAGTATTCACCCCTCAGGCCTACTGTTCTCTCTTTCCTACAGAATCCGATGTCCACGGCTGTGTGCTGCTTAACACGTCTCGAAGGGTGAGAGATTTTCATTACATCCACATGCCAAAGAGATCTTATAAGATGCATAGTCCCCGTCTGAACTAATATGCACACGTGTGACTGCACATGAATTGAATTCTGTATTGATACACCAAGTCTAGATACAGTGGGCCCAAAAGTCTTATTTTTTTATTTAAACATGCAGATGAAAGGTTCTAGGATTTAGAAATTTTAGACACGTATCCAAGAATCCTAATGTGCCACATAACACTGTAATACTCAGTTTACAATGACTTGAGTGACCCAAGGTCATGAAAAAGAAAATTGTTTTTGTAAGAACAGTCATTAAAATTTCTATAATGAATATACATTTTTCAAATTATGCTAAGTTGTAAAATATTTCAACTGCTAGAAACTGATTTTGTGTAGAGTTATACTTATTCATGCGGAATGCATTTTTGCTTTCAATAATTGAGATACAGGCAGTTTTTAGAATACCGGGTCATGTGCAAGATGCTGCAAAAGACACAAGATGCAAGATCAACGGTCAAATCTGTTTTGACATAGAGTGTTTACATAGAAAACAATGGAAAAGTAGCAAAGTGGGATGGAAAAATATGTTCTGTGTGAATGTTCTCTTAGTCACACGCCATACTGCATTTGTCCAGTGTGTAAGTTCTTTTTAATGATTTGGTCAAAGTAAATCAAAATCATTTTTGAAAAATAAATATCTTACACTATTTTATATGAATGTGGTAAACAAAAATGTATTATTTAATAGTTATAAATAAATATATGCAGTTGAGGTCAAAGGTTTCCATACACCTTGCAAAATCTGCAAAATGTTAATTATTTTACCAAAATAAGGGGGATCATACAAAATTCATGTTATTTTTTATTTCGTACTGACCTGTATAAGGTTTTTCACATAAAAGACATACAGTCCACAAGAGAAAATAATAGTTGAATTTATAAAAATGACCCGTTCAAAAGTTTACATACGCTTGATTTTTTTTTTTTTTTGGGCTTTTGTGCCTTTAATGGACAGGACAGTAGAGAGATGACAGGAAAATACTGGGCAGAGAGAGGGAAGTGGGATCTGCAAAGGACCTCGAGATGGGAATCGAACTTGGGTCATCGTGAGCACAGTTACACAATATGTCAGCGCACTAACCACTAGGCTATCGGCACCGACATACGCTGGATTTTTAATACTGTGTTGTTACCTGAATGATCCACAGCTTTTTTTTTTGTTTAGTGATAGTTGTTAATGAGTCCTTTGTCTGTCCTGAAAAGTTAAACTGCCAACTGCTCTACAGAAAAATCCTTCAGCTCCCACAAATCCTTAGGTTTTTCAACATTTTTGTTTTTTTTTGTAATCTTTTCCACCAATGACTGTATGATTTTTAGATCCATCTTTTTACACTGAGGACAACTGAGGGACTCATGCAACTTTTGCAGAAGGTTCAAACACTCACTGATGCTCCAAAGGAAAAACCATGCATTGAGAGCCGGGGGTGTAAAGTTTTGAACAGAATGAAAATGCTGAAAACCAAAGAATTTGTGGGACATGAAGGATTTTTCTGAGGAACAGCAGGCAGTTTAACTCTTCAGGACAAACAAGGGATTCATGAACAACTATCACTAAAAAAAAAACAAAAAAAAAAAAAACAGCTGTGGATCATTCAGGTAACAACACAGCATTAAGAATCAAATGTATGTAAACTTTCGAACAGAGTCATTTTCATAAATTCAAATTTTGTTCTCTTGTATACTACACGTGTGTATATTTATTCTGTTCAAAAGTTTTCACCCCCCGCTCTTTATGCATTGTGTTTCCTTTTGAAGCGTCAGTGAGTGTTTGAACCTTCTGAATGAGGTCATTTTTATAAATTAAACTATTACATCTTTTATGTGAAATATCTTATTCAGGTCAGTACTAAATAAGATAATGTCATGTGCCTGGTCTTTGTCTTCTGTATTCGTGTTTAAGGACTTTTATTTTGTAGTTTTTGTGTCTTATTGTTCCCTGCTTCCCTGTACCTCTGTTCCCTTGTTTGTTGCCATGGATCTTCATTGAACCACACCCACTCCCTCATCAGTTACCCCGGTTACCAATTAGATCATTACCTCACCCTGTGTATAAATAGTCCTTGTCTTTCCCCTGTATTTTGTCAGTTGTTTAATGTCTGTGATGGTTGCTCCCTGTTCTTGCCTGGATTCTAAGGGTTCCCCGTTCTGGATAATTTGTTGTTTTCTTTGGATGTACAATAAACTCTTGCACATAGATCCTCGTCTCATCTCCGCTTCGTTACAGAACAACTGACCAACTATGGATCTAGCAGGAGTTTATCGCGACCCTCTGAGCACTCTTTGCTCAATTTTTCAAAACGGCCGACCGATCGAATATTATGTGGAGGAGTTCCTTTATTACAGCCAGCTAGTGCCTGGAGATGACACCAAAATAAAGGACTGTTTCTGGAGTGGACTCGATCCAGAGGTTAGTTTAAACTTACCGGATGAGGACCCCAGCTGGACCCTGTCACAGTATATAGACTTTGTTTTGCTGTTCTGTGAATCCCCTTTTTCTGTTAAGGAAGTAGAGAGGGTAATTCACAGCATGGTCGCCACTCCTGAGTCTCCTTGCAAGATGGCCGCCAGCCCAGACCCACTGCACAAGATGGCCGCCACGCCAGAGCCAGTCGCAAAGATGGCCGCCACGTCAGAGCCTGTCGCAAAGATGGCCGCCACGCCAGAGCCAGTCGCAAAGATGGCCGCCACGCCAGAGCCAGTCGCAAAGATGGCCGCCACGCCAGAGCCAGTCGCAAAGATGGCCGCCACGCCAGAGCCAGTCGCAAAGATGGCCGCCACGCCAGAGCCTGTCGCAAAGATGGCCGCCACGCCAGAGCCTGTCGCAAAGATGGCCGCCACGCCAGAGCCTGTCGCAAAGATGGCCGCCACGCCAGAGCCTGTCGCAAAGATGGCCGCCACGCCAGAGCCTGTCGCAAAGATGGCCGCCACGCCAGAGCCTGTCGCAAAGATGGCCGCCACGCCAGAGCCTGTCGCAAAGATGGCCGCCACGCCAAAGCCAGTCCACAAGATGGTCGCTGTCTCCAAGTCACGCCACATGATGACCCACGTGTTGGACTCACCCCTAATGGCTGTACGGACAGCTAAGATGGCGCTCCCTCTTGTTGCGGCAGCTACCCCTGATTCAAGTCAAGCTACAGGGCCGAGTCAAGCTACAGCAGCTGTTCCCCACGAGTCAAGCCAAGTCAATGTTGTTCCCGAGTCAAGCCATGTTGTTCCCGAGTCAAGCCATGTTGTTCCCGAGTCAAGCCATGTTGTTCCCGAGTCAAGCCACGTTACAGCAGATCTTCACAAGCCAAGTGACGTTATCGCTGCTGCTCTTCCCTTAATGGCAGTGGCCATGTGGTGTGTGTGGGCTACACACTGTGCTCCTGAGGTCACGCCTGTTCACAGGTCAGCCTCTGAGCTCTCGTCTGATCACAAGCCTGCACCAGAGCTCTCGTCTGGTCTCAAGTCTGCCCCAGAGGCCCCGTCTGGTCTCAAGTCTGCTCCAGAGGCCTTCCCCGTCGGAGAAGCTGCGCCAATGCCTCCAGAGGTGTCGGCGCCAGCCGTAGAACCTCTTACGGAGGGGGCGTTAACCACCAAACTCTCTGCTTCTCCCTTTTCCCTGTCTACATCCTCTGTCACTGTTCTCCCCAGGTCCCAGTCGATGACGCAGCCTCCTGTTCCGCCCCGGAGGGCTGCTCCGCCTCCTGTTCCGCCCCGGAGGGCTGCTCCGCCTCCTGTTCCGCCCCGGAGGGCTGCTCCGCCTCCTGTTCCGCCCCGGAGGGCTGCTCCGCCTCCTGTTCCGCCCCGGAGGGCTGCTCCGCCTCCTGTTCCGCCCCGGAGGGTTGCTCTGCCTCCGGCTCCGACCTGGAGGGCTGTAGCGCCGTCTGTTCTGCCTCCGGCTCCGCCCTGGAGGGCTCTAGTGCCACCTGTTCTGCCTCCGGCTCCGCCCTGGAGGGCTCTAGCGCCGCCTGCTCTGCCTCCGGCTCCACCCTGGAGGGCTCTAGTGCCACCTGCTCTGCCTCCGGCTCCGCCCTGGAGGGCTCCTGAGCCTCCTGCTCCGCCCTGCTGGGTACCGCCTGCTCCGCCGTGGAGGTCTTCTCTCATGATCTGGTGGTCCTCAGCTCCTCCCATCTGGCCGACTCCACCCTGGCCTCTTGCTCTGCTTCAGTCCCTTGTTTATCTCCCCTTACATGGACCTGGCCCTCCATCCCTTCCCCAGTTCTGCCTGAGCTCCTCCCCCTTCCTGGACTGGTATTTCTGTTTGGAGCGTCTGGAAGCCACTCTTTTGAGGGGGGGTTATGTCATGTGCCTGGTCTTTGTCTTCTGTATTCGTGTTTAAGGACTTTTATTTTGTAGTTTTTGTGTCTTATTGTTCCCTGCTTCCCTGTACCTCTGTTCCCTTGTTTGTTGCCATGGATCTTCATTGAACCACACCCACTCCCTCATCAGTTACCCCGGTTACCAATTAGATCATTACCTCACCCTGTGTATAAATAGTCCTTGTCTTTCCCCTGTATTTTGTCAGTTGTTTAATGTCTGTGATGGTTGCTCCCTGTTCTTGCCTGGATTCTAAGGGTTCCCCGTTCTGGATAATTTGTTGTTTTCTTTGGATGTACAATAAACTCTTGCACATAGATCCTCGTCTCATCTCCGCTTCGTTACAGATAACATGCATTTTGTATGATCCCTCTTATTTTGGTAAAATAATAAAAATTATGATCTCAACCGTAAATATAAATACTTTTAAAAACACTTGTCCACTATTAAAGGGATAGTTCACCCAAAAATGAAAATTCTGTCATTAATTACTCGACCTTCGTTTCATTTTTGGAACACAAATTAAGATATTTTTGCAACACAACTGACACGTTGAAGACCGAGAAAGGTAGTAAGGACATTGTTAAAAAAGTCTATGTGACATCAGTGGTTCAACCATAATTTTATGTAGCTACGAGAATACTTTCTGTGCGCAAACAAAAACAACCACATGTTGCTGGGCAATAGTGCTGTCAATGGGCAACTAAACTCCTCAATGGGAAAGTGCCTAAGCAACATTATTTGGCAACACTGCCAAAAAGTTGCCTGGCAACATTGCTCAAAAAGTTGGCCTATGTATCATCAGCCTGAGTTCATTGTCTGTATGTTCTGGTTCAAATAAATAAGGCTGGGCAAAAATTGCAGGTCATCCTGTCAAAATCTTCAGACATCTTTACGAAAATTATTTTATGTAAAGCGTGTCAGTTTGTAAAAAACTGACACAGAAGAGCAGAGATTATTGAATAAAATTGTTACTTTTGATTTTTTGCACACAAAAAGTATTGTCTTTGCTTCATAAAATTAAGGTTGAACCACTGATGTCACATGGACTATTTTAACAATGTTCTTACCACCTTTCTGGGCCTTGAACATGGGATTTGCGTTGCTGTCTATGCAGAGTAAGAAAGCTCTCAGATTTAATCCAAAATATCTTTGTGTTCTGAAGATGAACGAAGGTCTTACAGGTTTGAAACAACATGAGGGTAAGTAATAAAGGACAGAATTTTCATTTTTGGGTGAACTATCCTTTTAATATATGAATATGAAGTTTGTATATATGTTATTTACTTTGTAGATATTTTTTTTTTAGCATTGCTTACATGTACCTCTGTGCATTCTCTTAGTACGTGAAGCTGATGAACTTCGAGGAAGAAGTGCGAGCTCACAGGGATCTGGACGGGTTTCTAGAGAGGGCCAGTATTCTGCTGCACGAGGACGAGGCCTCTCTAGACGACGTGTTAAAGACAATGCTCCGCCACGTCTCACAGGACCCTCACACCGCTGAGCCCAGCTGCAACTTCGAGGAGATCATGAGCTCTCTTTTCACAGACGCAGGGTCACAGGAAGTCAGTGGTGAGTGTGTTTGTTTCTATTTGTGTGTTATTTCATGAAAAGCTTATGAAAGGTTGCTCAATACCTCAGAGAGCTGATTTGACTGACACCTCAAAGGATATAAGCACAGCAGTTTGACGTTAGTCAATGTTATTTTAATTTAGAATGCTTTATGAATTATAATACAGTTTTTACATAAAAAAGGGACAGAAGAATTAGTAACAGAAGGAACTGTGCAGAGACAGGATAAAAAAAGAGTTTCAACAATAATTAAGTCCATTTCCATCCCTGCTGACCCCATAGCTTTGAAACACACTCTAGGATGTGTCAGAGAGAGGACTTGCTCTGAATGACCCCATAAAGGGAAGTCAGGTGATAATAACACTCTTCTGTCCAGTCATTCACACATTAGACTCACTGGAATTGTCAAATCTTCCCAGAGGACACACAAGCCTTTATGACAGTGATGAAGTCAAAGAAAGTATAGATGAATCACAACAAAAGTTAAGTTGAGATTTGAAAGACCTTCAAGGCAGGAGCAGCTAAAAGAAAAATACAATAAATACGAAATATAAATAAGTACAAAATGTACAATTCAAGACTGAGTACATACAATATTTGAAAAGAGTCAATCGTTAAGTTACAAGAATCAATGAAAGAATGCAATTAGAATTCTTATTAGAATTTTAGTAGTTGAGTGAAGACTGGAATACACTACATGACTTTTGTACAATTTTTTTGGTGCGGTTTGCAGAAAGTCTGCATATTTTGGTCATTCGGAGTTGACATATTTCACAGAAAATCTCAATAGTGTATGATGGGCACAGACTCAGATTTTGTAGCTTCAGACTATGAATTCATGCAGTTGGAGGATGTCAAAGATGTTCGATGTTTTGAGGTGATTCTAGCAAGGAAGTGAATGTTTTTCCATGAATTTCTTGTGTTCGGAACTTGAAAAGTCTGATTTTGTGTGATGCCCAGTTTTTTCTCTGTAACCATTTACAAAGTAGGAAAATGTATGATGCCTACTTTTTAAAGCCTTTTTTTAGATTTTAAAACTCATGTAGTATATTCCAGGCTGCATCTACATTAATCCAGATACATTTGATAACAACGTTTTCATTTCAAAACGCTCTCCATCCACCCTAGCATTTTCAAGTATTTTGCAAAAATTTCTCTTTTCTACATTCGACTTATTGCGCATGTGTAAAACCTAAAAGACCCATTTGGAGTAAACGTCACAGTTGCGTCACTTGCAGCTGCGTGTACATAGTGGTGGCAGAAAAACACTGGCACAAGTGGAGGGAAACGGGTAAAATACTATGGTAAAATCCATAAAGTAAGAGAAAAAATGTAATGTGCCTTTGGATGTCAGAATCTGAATGCAAGTCATTTTTATCGAATACTATTGTCGAAGACGCCATTTGAAGCTGACGCAGACATTTGTGACCCTTGACAACAAAACCAGTCTTATGTTGCATGAGTATATTTGTAGCAATAGCCAAAAATACATTGGATGGGTAAAATTTATAAATTTTTCTTTTATGCCAAAAATCATTAGGATATTAAGTAAAGATGTTCCATGAAGATATTTTGTAAATTTTCTACCATAAATAGATCATAACTTAATTTTTGATTAGTAATATGCATTGCTGTGAACTTCATTTGGACAACTTTAAAGGCCATTTTCTCAATATCTGCCACATCTGCCTTCATGTTTTGCTGCAGGTCAGCAATTGTGAGTAAATTCTGTCATCTTTACTGGACTATAATATGAAGTGTGTACAAATTAACTTATCTGTAGCAGCAGTGTGCAAGTGAAAAGCATATAACATATAAGCACAGTATGTACAGATATGTATTGGCACAATAAGCGTCATATGAATAAACATGTGCCATCATTTTCAAAAGTCTCAGTTTTCAGGATTTTCTAAGTTAACTATACGACCAGTCAAAGATTTTTAATGTTTTTAAATAAATCTCTTCTGCTCACAAAGCCTGCATTTATTTGATCCAAAATACAGCAAAAGCAGTAATATTGTGAAATATTTTTATGATTTTAAATGTCTGCTTTCTGTTTGAATATGTTTTAGAATGTAATTTATTCCTGGGATCAAAGCTGAATTTTCAGCATCATTACTCCACTCTTCAGTGTCACGTGATCATTCATAAATCATTCCAATATGCTGGTTTGCTGTTCAAAAAACATTTATTATTATTATCAATATTTAAAACAGCTGAGTAAATTTTTTTCAGTATTCTTTGATGAAGAGAATTTATCTGAAATAAAAAGGTTTTTTAACATTATACATATACCATAAATATATGATTTTTTTTGTTGTTTGTTTTGGAAAGAAATTATAGAAATTAATACTTTCATTTAGCAAGGCTGCTTTAAATTGATCAAAAGTGATGATATAGACATTTATAATGTTACAAAATATTTCAGATAAATGCTGTTCTTCTGAACTTTCTGTTCTTCATATAAACCTGAAAAAATTCTATTAGGCTGTTTTCAACATAATATGAATACATGTTTGTGTTTTTTTTTGTTTTTTTGCACAGCAGATCAGAATATTAGAATGATTTCTGAAGGATCATGTGACTGGAGTAATGATGCTATAAGTTCAGCTTTGAAATCACAGGAATTACAATATATAGAAAAGTAGAAAACAGTTATTTTAAATAGTAAAAATATTTCAGAATTGTACTGTTTTTGCTATACTTTAAATCAAATAAATGCAGGCTTGGTAAACAGAGGAGACATCTTTAAAAACCATTAAAAATCTTAACGTTCAAAAACTTTTGACTGGTAGTACACTTTTAAATGTTTTTAAAAAGCTCTCGGTGTGAACCGCAGGCCAAAATGGAGACAAAACGATGTGTTTTCAAACAAAAATGTATTAGTGTGAACAAGGCCCCAGACTTGACACAACATTTATTAATTTTATCAGTGTTTTTTGTGTGTAAAATTTATGTGCTTACACTTTTTAAATGTATTTTTTAATTTAATTAGTTCATTTTTAATTAAAAAAATATTTAATTTTAATTTGCATTGACTAAATTGTTATGAAGCAAGAAAGTGTTGGTTAGTGCACGTTACAGCAGCTATCTACTGGGTCATTTTATTCAGTGGCCCCTTGGATCACCCAGCATTTTCTAAAAATGCTCCCCAAGTGACGTAATTTAGACATCCCTGCTCAGCCTTGCTCTGTATCACTAACTCCTTCTCTCCCTTGAACTTCTGGCATACTCTCAGCTAGAGGTGATGCCGCACCACCAGAGATTCACATTAGAAACAGATATTTCAGTTCATACTAATTTTTTAAACGATTAAGGTGACTATATAGTGACAGCGTATTTGGCAAACCAAATGCCTCATCTCCTGATTTATGTGATTAAAACCCTACATTTACAGTCAACTGAAATTAAGCCCCTAATTAGGACGTCCTGCCAAAAACTCTTACAAGACACAAGGGTAAAGGGAACATTTTATTGAGATACACTGGTAGTCCTATTATATGTCATAATTGAATGTCTCATATGCTCAGATAGTTTCCATCCTGATGATTCAATGGAGTTTTTCCAAACGATTTCCCGAATCAAAATTCACTACAATAAATGAAATATTCATGACAGCACAACGTATATAATCACACGGCATGTAAATCTATCAGGCTGTATGAATGTGTCATTTCCTTCTGAGATTTTCACAAGCTGGCAGCTCGTTTTTTCTGGATCGTATTGACCGTTTCGGCTCACCAGTAATCTCTGTGCTCTTATCATCGATGCCAAATTCACACTGAATACACACAGAATATCATTGGCTATCCTGGGCAGCAATTAAGCTCAGTCGTGGACTTTACTGTACCGTCACTCCGGTCTGGTCTAATACTGCACCTAATCTGTGCCCGGATGCTGTCAGATTATGTGAATGGTGAGATGTGAATTATCGTTAGTTGATTTTTTTTTTTTTTCAAGTCCAGGGATGATACATTCCCTCTTGTCTCTGTTGCTAGGATACATAGCTCACATGTGAGCGAGAATCATATTAATGATATGAGCCTGGGAACATGCAAATGAACTGATGTGTGATTGGATTATGAAATGTGAATGTCATGAATATGATAATGTATGATCATTCGCTTGAGAATCCATGAATGGGATCTAATTGTGAGCGCATTGATTGTATGTGCGCGTGACAGGTCTTTAACGCGCAGACGCCCGCGCGCGCACGCACGCGACCCAAAGTCTATCAGTCTGAAGATCAAATTAGAACGAAATGCGAATAAAGATCTCATTCAGCTAAGATGGAAGCACAATGAAAGATGGAGAAAAATCATATTTCATCTGAGTAAAGAGACCTGAGCATCTGCCTGACAACCCAGCCCCAATTAGTGAGAGAGGGAGGTTTGGTGTGTCTGTGTGGGTGGTGGGTTATCTGAATTAGTGTCTGAGAGACGTTTCACTCTTTCTGCTTGCTTTTAGGGTTCACAACATGTGTTTCTGTGCTCAACCTAACTTTAACCCTTTCCTTTCCAAACTGAACTCAGTGTGCGTGTGTTCGTGTGATTGTGTGCGCCTGCACGTGTGCGTCTGTGTGTCTCCAATTCTCTCGCACAGACAGGTCGGCGAATTTCATTTTCTATGACAACGGTAAGAACGATATGATCAGACGTGGGATATTACCCACAATTCATGTGTGTTTTCTCCCTGAGTGCTGATGTTTTCGGATGTGATTGACACGTACCATTAGTCCGACAGACACGCGAGTCTCTGTTTTCTTATTCAGATTCATCAATTTGCTGCATTTCATAGTTGATGCAGTGACACAATCCAATTTGAAATCAGTATCCACACATCTGAAATGACAAGATTCGGTGTTGTTTTAAAAGAGTCGGTGGTGAATGCTGAGTGATTCCCTTCCCCGTGGTGGTGCTTTAGATTGGGCTGTATCATCGCCTCTCTCTCTCTCTTCCTCTCTCTCATTCCTGGCTCATTGGTGTTTGGCTGATTGGCTTTGCATGGATTCCGCTGTTGTGATTGAAAAAGTCCACTGTCATTCTGATGTCTTTTTCGGCTTAATATTTATGCAGCACACACACACACACACACACAAGGAGTGAAACAGACTTTTTAAAATCTTGAGGAAAACTCTTTAGTGTGTGTGAATAAAAGCATCTCATTCCATCCTGATGTCCAGGCCTCTGGCAGTTATCAGAAGGGGTGAGGTGGGGTTGGCCTAGATGATTGCCTGAATGTTAATGCGTGTATTTTAGTGCTGGACGATATGGCTGAAAACATGATATCTGGGTATTTTTTAGTATGCAATATATCTATACTTTCTTTAAATAGCTAAAAACTATTTGAAAATAGTGTTACTAACTAAATCACCCAAAAATAAGCATATTTAATAGTGCTGTCAAAATTAGCACGTTAACACGGGTGTCTAATTGTTTCAGTTTAACGGTGTAAAAAATATTTTATTACAGGGACGGGGCTAGGGTTGGCCACCCCCTTCACAACTGCTGTTTATCTTTTTTTTTCTTGACAAGAATTGCGTATATATAGTCACAGAACGTCTTTACGATTACATCAAATTTGAGACTTTTCAGTGATTTCAGTGCTCAAAGCTTCAGTAGAACAGCAGTAAACTGCGGTCAGATGAGCTGTTGTCAGGCCATATGTCAGATAAAACAAATTTAAAACAAACTAACCATTAGTTGACGAGAAGAGGCTTGGACGACCCAAATTTTATTAGACGCTTAGTCGCAGATAGTTAATGGCTGGTCTATATGGTAATATAGTACATCGGGCTCGCCTCTCATTCAAATGCGGCTTTTCATCTGAAATATATAAATAGTTGCAACTTCACATGGCTGCTCAATCTAATGTTAACCTAGAAAAATGTGCACTATTGAAGTGTTGTGGAGTGTGGAACCTACATAGTAGTGCGCTCACTGCATGACACATGGAGGTGCTGGTGTGGTCACTTGTTCTTAAAAATATTCTGTCATTTTTTCTGATACAGATAAAAGTAATACATCTTTTGAATCTGTAAAGACTTTCATTTACGTGTATTTGTGCGCACTCACAATAACAACAAAATATTGCGCTTTTGTAAAATAATGAATGCAAACAGAATGCGCTTTCTAGAAAGCGCCTTAAATAGAAAACAAATATTCTCCACGATTATGCAGTCTGTTTGAAACATGCATACTGGCGCATCCACTACTGCAGAGATGCCTAGTCAGTGTTGCCAGCTTCATGTAGCCGAAAACAAAGAAAGCACTAGTTAATCAATAAAATATTAAAACGTTAATGCAGTCTCCTTGCTGTTTTTCCCCTGACACATTCATAGTTATTATGTATGCCAGTGCACCGTGGTAAGCTTTTTTTGTGTGTGCTTGAGTGCTAAGTAGGCAATTAAAGGCTCATTATTATGATTTATATGGTTTATTAATAAACGTGCAATTAATAGTCAACTAATGCCTAATATGAACGACTACTAATCGACCAGAAAAATCTTTAGTTGAGAACAGTCTTACCTGGCAGTCGTTATACTATGCTCGTAGCACACGTGCTTCAGTTGCACACAAATGTGGCGGCACACGCTGTAGTGTGTGTCATTTTATATTAAAGCACGAATCAAACTACCAGCATGCGTGTAGGATCCACATCACGTTCTGCAGCAGCATCTTTTAAAGTAATAGCAGCCAAAAAACATAATAACCCAGCTGCTATGATGTCTGTTAATCAAAGAACAAAAGAAAAAAGAGGATATAAATAACTTTTGTAGCTTTAAGGATTCATCTATATTTAGGAGTTTAAGCGTGTAGCTCTGAAACCACATTGTAATTGTTATAATGTCCAAGGATCAACAATCTCCACGTAGAGACTTAAAACGTGGAGGGATGGTAGTTCTTACACCGCCTACAACCAAGGCTCGCACTACAGCAATTAAAAGTATAAAATCCCTCCTAAACTGTCAGTTGCAGGCTCAAGTGTCTTATGTCATTGGAATACTCGGCTCACAGAGGACAAAACACATGCCTCAGATTCGACCGTGAGCCTGGTGAAATTGTCAGGTATTTTGGATTTTTTGAAAGATCTACTTTCTACTGCAAACTAGTCCTAGGTTTTCGCCCGATCAGAGCCAAATCAGTGTAGAAAGATTCTCTGGAAAATGAATACCAATAATAATACAAAAAAATTTGACTTTCGACTCACCATCGCAAAGGGACGCCAAAAAGTAAAATGCCTATAACTCCTGAATGGAATGAGATACCTTTGCCTCTAGAACCACTGCTGCCAGTCAGATTGTTTGTTAAATGATTAAAAAGATCGACTGATAAAAAAACCTATTTCTGTAAACCTACTTGTGAACTGGTCTTAGGTTTTTCACTCAGTCTGGAAAAAAACACTGCAGTGCAATTTTCTGGACTCTTTAATTTTCAAAAAAATGTTGAAATTTACCATTTGGGAAGCTATAAAGGGTTTGTTTAGAAAAGGGTCCTATCCAAACTTACCCAAAATCCTATAAAGCCTAAAGTAAAACTCAAAACTTCACAAAACCTGCTGAGCACATGCAACAGGTGATTCTAAACAAGCGTGCAATTTTTAAGGAGATCGGACCACAGCTGACGCTAGAACAGAAACACTGAAAAAACATAATATTTCTATGGTAAATTACCTGGATTTGGCAAAAATGCTTTTTTAAATCATTGATTTAGGTGGTTACAGACTTTTTTCAAATATGGTTAAATGCCTTAAGGCGCTTGAACCCCGGTAATCACCGTATGCAAATTTAATTTCTGTATATTTCTTATTTGCTGGTTTATGTGAAGATTGTTTAAAGTTCACTTAGATTAGACGTTGTTTTTTTTTAAAGTCTTAAAAATTTTTAAAATTGATAGCTCTCAGTTATACTGTAATGCTGAATGGCTATAGTCAATGGTTTAATATTAGGGAAAAAAGGGCAATTTCCTGGAGACATTGTTTCCTGGAGACATTGATATTGGTATTAGTTATACTCAACTTCAGTCATAAGAAATATTTAACAAATATCAAAAATATACTGTTTTTATGTTGTTTCCGCATTGTGGGATTAATCGCGATTAATTGCAAATAATAATAAAAAATATATATATATAATCATAATAAATATGATTAAAATCATAGTAAAATAAAGATTAAATTAAGGAATCTGAGCCTATGAAATAAGCAAGTAAAGTGCCACGCAGGGACATCTGTTAATATTTTTCACAAATTGTTGACGGTATTATTTTAGTCATTATCATTATTTATTAGTTATGCTGTTATACTATCACTGAACTATATAATTGTGTTTTTTTATATGTCTATATATTAAATTTTTATTTCAGTTTTAGTGCATCATCAATTATTTTAGTATCTCAAGTTAAAATAAATGAAAACGAGAAATGTTGCTTTGGCAACTGAGTGAAATAAAGTAATTATTTTATATTTTATTTTATTTCATTTAACGTTCATTTTATTTCAAATTAGATTTTTTATGTTTTTTTTTATGGTTAACTATAATAACCCTGTTGAATCAGACCCTATAATAACCCTTGTTGAATCAAAATTTAAACTACCATTTTTGAACTGAGTAATGGAAATGAATCACACTTCCCAATTCTAGCTGCTTTTTTGCTACAGAGGTTTGAATCAGAGACAGTATTAAAATATCTTATCAACCTACTCACATATGAACATACAAGTTGTGACACAATGAGTAAGCGTGAAACTGGCCTACAAACGTAATGGCCAAAAAACATTTTAACATCCGTTTTCATCAGCAGCAAACCACTATACAATTTAATATACAGTATTGTAAATATTCAATATATCATCCATCTGTAGTGTTTGTGAAGGTGTGCATGGTTGCCTTAGTGTACATGCTTTTATGGCCCTGCATTGAAAATGAAAAGTACTGTGGAAAAAGCTGGTCTGCTTTTTCCTTCATGAACACACCAAGTACACAATTATCTCAGCTGTTTGTCCTCCTGCCAATTCAACGGTCTTCATATTGCCCTGTATTGCTCCATTGATACGTTTCCCTCTCTTTTCCCCTCCTTCTCATTCTTTCTCTCTTCCTGTCTATTTCTCGATGGTGCTGAGTGTGTTGTCATGGTGATACCCATCTGTCCACGGTGTGAGTGTGTGATGTCTTATTGATGAGACAGTGTGACTGTGTGCCAAAGACATCCATCCTGCCTGCTAAACAGCACACACACATATGCACACACACACACACATTCACATACATATATTGTTTTTGCTAGTCATGCTGAACAACTCACATCTGTCACCTTTGCCGGACAGAGGACGTATATGCACATACACACACAAACACACATACGTGCTTTCACACTGCTTGGTGTTAATATGCTGGACAGCTCACACCTACACAAGATAGAGGGCACACACACACACTGATTGATTAATTTGAATTAAACATTTGGTGGTGTTCTTGGAAAGGTCTTCATTGTCACTCATGCTGGCTGCTGTGATGTGTATTGTCCTCTGGTGAGCTTCTGCTTCTGTTCTACCTTGATATGCATTAGCCTTTTCATGGAGATGAGCGGACTTTGATTTAATTACTGGCCCTTCCATCAATTCACATCCTCTTGTTTGTTTTTTGTGTGTGTCCCCATGTACAGTGAAGTCGGTTGACTTAATCTTGGTGTCAAACTTATGAGCAGTCTACTTCTCATAAGTACTGTTCTTCATACCCAATTTGCACTTGATGTGCAGTACTTTTGAAGTGGCATCCAGATTGTAGTTAACTTGAATTGATTGTTTAGTTTCTTTCTTCATGCATGGTCATCCATTGTCTGTATTGCATGGCCGCTCACGACTGACCCCTTGCCTTCTCTCCTCACAGTGCATCTATTGTCAGAGACGCTGCAGTGTGTGACGGCCACAGCCACAGGGATCCAGTACCAGCAGTCCTGGCTTTGCATCCTGTGAGTTACCTGGATCTGTCTTACCTGTAATGCTGAACTTTTAGTGGTTTTAGAACAGGGGTGTCTGAAGAAATCCCACAAATTAGGACTGCCAATTTAACTTGTGTATTAAATGAAAAAAATATACAGTACAGTTGAAAAGTCTAGGGTCAGTAAGATTTTTTAAAAGAAATTGATACTTTTATTCAGCAAGGATGCATTACATTGATTAAAATACCAGCAAATACATTTATCATGTTACATTACAGGATTAGTTCACTCCTGAATTAAAATTTCTTGATAATTTACTCACCCCAATGTCATTCAAGATGTTCATGTCTTTCTTTCTTCAGTCGCAAACAAAGGTTTTTGAGGAAAACATTTTAGGATTTTTCTCCTTATAATGGACTTTAGTGGGAGTCAACGGGTTGAAGGTTTGACTTGTAGTTTCAGTGCAGCTTCAAAGGGCTCTACTTGATCCCAGCAGAGAAATAAGGGTCTTATCTAGTGAAACGATTGGTTATTTTCTAAAAAAAAAAAAAAAAAAAAAAAGAAAATGTATGTACTTTTTAACCACAAATGCTCATCTTGCACTAGCTCTGCAATGCGCATCTGCGACTTGGAAAGTCACGTGGGAAAGTTCTTCGTCTGTGTACTTCGGTTCAAAAAGGTAGGGTGGGGCAAAACAGAGTTATTTTCGTCAACGAAGACGATGACGAAAAATATTCGTAAACGAAAATACTTGATCCCAGAAAAATATTCGTAAACGGACATTTTTTTTTCTGTGACTAAGACAAGACGTTGACAAGCTAAAACTAATGTCTGACGATAAAAACTATGACTAAATTTATGCAGCGTCTTCGTTAACGAGACGAGGCGGCACTAGAATGTTCTTTTAGGACTACCAGACATACCTATAGTCTAACTGTCGTATTTCAAAAAGTGCGTGCCTGTCATTGGATTGCAATTGGACAAGGGGCGATTGCATATAGTCTCAGTTTGGCAGCCACAGTGGACGGATAGGCTACCAAAATCCGAACTAGCGATCTGAAACAATGGCCTCAGCACCTGAAGTGTTAGGGATAGGGTGACCAGACGTCCCGTTTTTCCTGGGAGTCCCATTTCGTTGTTGATTAACTTAAAGTTAGTGAAGATGGGATCTCGCGCACACTCATGTCTTTCATGTCTTTCTTTCTTTAGTCGAAAAGAAATTAAGATTTTTGAGAAAACATTCCAGGAGTTTTTTCCTTATAATGGACTTCAGTGAGAATCAACTGGGTTGAAGGTCTAATTTGTAGTTTCTACGCAGCTTCAAAGGGCTACACGATTACAGCCAAGGAATAAGTGTCTTATGAAAAATCCCATTTTTCCTCCATCTTAAAAAAAGGCCGACATTGTTTTTACCTTATTTGTAAAGGGTGTTTAAACTTCTTTGCATGTTCGCTTTGTAAATGCTATGACTGTACTTCCACTTACATCACGCGTGACCTTTCCAACATGATTATGTAATGCGTGAAGTCGAGCTAGTGCAAAATGAGCATTTTTGGTTAAAAAGTTTATAAATGTTTAACTTTTTTTAGAAAATGACTGGTCGTTTCACTAGATAAGACCCTTATTCCTTGGCTGGGATCGTGTAGAGTCCTTTGAAGCTGCATTGAAACTGCAGTTTGGACCTTCAGTCCGTTGGTGTCCAGTTGTTATATGTATGAAATTAAAGTAATGACCTTCTGTTCTAATTCAAATGACAAACTCTTTATTCTCTTTAGCAAAAAATAACTGGAACTAGATGTCCAGTGTAACCTCAGCAGATAGCCAGTGAGATTTTAGGGATGCTTGAATGGTTTCTCCTAGTGAATGCTGTCCAGAAAAAGAAAAAAAAAATCAAGATAAATGAAATATTCTGAGGTCAATGTACAGAATGCTCAGAAGACATATCTGTGGCAAGAGTGCAACCTCAGATGACTGTGTTAGACATAGGACACCTCAGTACAAAACAGGGTACCAGACTTCACAGTTTCTCTGAAAAAAATGGCAGAAAAAGCAATCAGTCTGAGAGATTCGGTAAAGGAAGGCCCATTCAGGGGTGAGCCGGGTCAAAACATGCATTATGAAAGCAGAAGCTTTTGCCAGTATTACTTTATCACTGCAGGTCTATGCCAGGGAGTCCTTGAATCATCAATTAAAAGTCATTTATTGCTTCTCTTGGGTTAAGATGTCTTGGTAGTGCTGATGCGTTGTCAGCTGTCTGTAAGGAGTTAGTCAAGTGGACATGTGCCCTGTCTTGTCCTCCTGCCTTCTCATAAAAACAAAAATTCACGTTTCTGACCAGGGGCATAATAAAACCTTATAAAAACAGTCAACTTTAAGGATTAGTTCACTTCCAGAACAAAAATGTACAGATAATTTACACACCACTTGTCATCCAAGATGTTCATGTCTTTCTTTCTTCAGTCATAAAGAAGTTATGTTTTTTGAGAACAACATTTCGGGATTTCTCTCCGTATAGTAGACTTCTATGGTGCCCGTGTGTTTGAACATCCAAAATGCAGTTTAAATGCAGCTTCAAAGGGCTCTAAACAATCCCAGTCAAGAAAGAAGGGTCTTATCTAGCAAAACTGTCAGTTATTTTTAAAATAAATGACAATTTATATACTTTTTAACCTCAAATGCTCGTCTTGTGTAGCTCTGCGTGAACTCTGTGTATTCCGGTTCAAGACAGTTAGGGTAGGTCAAAAAACTCCCTTTTCATTTTTTCCTCCAACTTCAAAATCATCCTACATCGCTGCAGAAGTACCGACCCAGTGTTTAAGTGAACATGCAAAGAAAATCAGACGGCCTTTATAAAAAAAGGAATGTAGGATGGTTTTGACTTGAAATGAGAAAATGAGATGGGAGTTTTTTAACCTACCCTGTCACGAACTAGAATACACAGAGTTCATGCAGAGCTAGACAAGACAAATGTTTAAGGTTAAAAAGTATATAAATTGTGATTTTTTTTTTTGAAAATAACTGATTGTTTTGCTAGATAAGACCCTTCTTCCTTAGCTGGGATCATTTACAGCCCTTTTAAGCTGCATTTAAACTGCATTATGGAAGTTCAAACTCAGGGACACCATAGAAGTCCACTATATGGAGAAAAATCCTGAAATGATTTCCTCAAAAAACATAATTTCATTACGACTGAAGAAAGAAAGACATGAGCATCTTGGATGACAAGGGCGTGAGTAAATTATCTGTAAATTTTTGTTCTGAAAGTAAACTTCTCCTTTAAAATTCAGGTAGGCTTTGAGTTATTGTGATAATGAAATACTGCTGGATCAGTTTCAGCATGTACAGTATAATAACTTTCTGAGGCCAGTAAGAAGGCGGATGGCCTCAGGGAAGAAGTTGCTATCATGGCGAGATGTACTTGTGCGCATGAGTAGCATGTCTGCCCGAGGAAAGAAAGGTGAATAGGTGATGCCCATGATGTGATGAGCCTGAGGATCTGTCAAGCCCTATTTGAAGTTCACAGGGGTGTAAATCTCTTCAGATGGTAGTAGTAGTAGTGGTTTTAAAGTTTGTGGTTGGTAAGATTTTTCAATGTTTTTGAAGGAAGCTCACCAAGGCTGTTTTTATTTGATCAAAAATACAGTTAAAACAGCAATATTGTGAAGTATTATTGCAGCCATTACTCAAGCGTCACATGATCCTTCAGAAGTTATTCTAATATGCTGCTTTGTTGCTCAAGAAACATTTCTTGCTGGTATTAACAGCTGTGTTGCTTTATATCTTTGTGAAAACTACGATGCATTATGATGATGCATTTCTGATCATGATTCTTCCCTGCTGAATAAAACTATTAATTTCTTAATTATCTTACTGACCCCACATTTTGAAAAAGGTAGTGTAATAACATACAGTTAGAGTTTGCTGAGAACTCTCAGGGAAGATAAAATTGGCTCTGTTCAGTGTGTGAGGAGTAAGAAAATAAAGATCATGTTTGAGACTCATTAATAGAGCTCAGCTAGTAGCAGTTTTGCGACAGCAGTGTTTTTGCAGCTCTTCTACACCCCAAGCGAGTGATGCAACAAAACAGCTTCATTTATTATAATGAGAGCATTCAGAGGAGTTCAGATCTCAATGCGCCAGCAAAAAGCACACTGTGGGCTCAAACAGTTGTGTGAAAGTGTGCAGTGGACCCCGCGCTGCCACACTTGCAGTGTTGACAGTGATTACAATGGGTACGTTCTATTTTGTCACATCGCACAGCAAGCAGTGTAGATGGGGTGTCATTCCACACTGCTCTTGAATATTTGTAGGGGTTTGTCTAGCTTTAGGAGTGCAGATCACTGCAGAAGAATCAGTGACATAAGGAATTATGTACTCCCCAAATATAACAGGCTACACACACAAGGTGTGCCACTGCATGGACAAGCCACTGTCCTTCCTGACGCTGGACTTAGGTGTCTTACAGTGTATTGCTTGCATTATTGTTTACATTAAGTGAAAGTAGTCATAGGTGCTATTCACAAACATATACACAAGCATGCTTTTTGTACTGTTTTTTTTTAAAGAAAGACAACACAAAAACAAATTAGACTAACAAACTTTCATGAAATTTTGAATGCTAATGATTTTTTTTTTCTGGGACATCAAACTGTAATAATGGATTACTGACCTAAAGGAAAGCTCACAGCAGGCTCATTTAGACTTGATACACGATTGACAGAAGCAGTAGTGGAATGGATATGCAATGTTATTAAAAAAAAAAAAATCTTGTCTTTTTTATGTTGAATGGGGGATGTTATATTAACAAAATAATTGATGACCTTGAGAGCCCTCTACTTAGCATCTTTGAAACTTCCTAAATATACCAAAGGTATTTTAAGAAGTTGCATTCAGACAAGCACACCTGCACACAGAGTAGGCTACAACAAAGGTGTCTTGTCGATAGATAACTGTCTGTTGAATCCATAGCTTTAACACTTTGACATTTATGTCAGGTGGCTCGGTCTCTCTTGTCTCTAAGTATCCCACACCAGCCTGGTCTCATTGTTTATATGTAGGTATTAGTACGTAACATCTGGAAGCACAAAATGTACGTTTTTGTATGTTTTTTTTGATGTTGAAAAATACCATTTGGATGTATTTTAACGTTTAAAATGTAAAACTGGCTATGTAAAATAGCTAAAAAGCATAAAATATTTATGAATATTTTATGTACTTAAGATATTTGTGTCAATGCATTTTTATCGTTTTATTGATAAGTGATTTTGATTTTTTTAGACTCCTTAACCTACCCCAAAACCTAAACCTACCCATTTTAAAGCGTATTTAAAAAAAATTAAAAACGTAATTGACCGGAATATGCAGGGAAATGGCCATTTTCGTAACAATATAGCATTAAAAATATATATTTTTATAGTCGCTAATCCCACTCCTACCTCTAAATCTAACCATAACTATTTCTGTGCAGTATAAAGAAAAACATGACAGATAAGTGCAATCACAATAATTTATTTATTACAAAAATGTCAAAAGCAGAACCAAAAGTAATCCAAATGCCACAGTCCTCTCTAGTGGAATGCAGTAGTTTTGTATGAAGTGCAGAGCAGAATTTAAGTTGTTAATCGCTTAAAATGTTATCCACATTATTGTCCCGATCCACTCAGTGAGGGCACGCATTTCGCATTCAGAAACCTCAACAGAAACACGGCATGTAGCAATCTGTGACAAAGCAGGCGAGAGCCAATGAGTGTTCAATTTTCCTGCCATAAAAAACTGTCGTAAAGTTTCTTGAAGGCAACTTTTAAACCTGGAACAAACGTGTCAGGATGGGTATTGCTGCTTACGGTCCATGCTCAGGATAGAGATGATCGTTGAATACAGGTTTAAATTTAGGTCTGTTTCTTGCAGTTGTATGGATTTTGGAAATTGATCCTTTTGTTGCTTTTAGGTGTATTTTATGGTTCTGTTGTCAGGCATATCCTGTCTGATAAAACTCCTTTTGTGTCCCATGGCAAACAAAGTAAATATTACCTGATAAGTAATGGTTAAATGATTGCAGAAATGTTATTCATTTTAAGAGCTTAAAGTGTAGTCTTGTTTAACATCGAAATGAGTTAGCAGCAGAAATCACACAGAGCGAAATGTTATTTCGTATTCAGTAAATGAGTAAGCTTAATTTATTAATGCAGTTGAAAACATAATGCTATTGATAAAACAACTTAAATGAAAAGTTTACTTCCATAACAATAATTTACAGACATTGTACTCACCTCCTTGTCATCCAAGATGTTCATGCCTTTCTTTCTTCAGTCGTAAAGAAATTATGTTTTTTGAGGAATTTAAGGATTTCTCTCCAATGGTGCTCGTGAGTTTGAACTTCCAAAATGCAACTTAAATGCAGCTTCAAAGGGCTCTAAATGATCCCAGGTGAGGAAGAAGGGTAAATATGTTCAGGGTAATGAAATGTTCTGTCATTTTCAATAAAAAAACAAAAAAAAAACAATATAAAAATTTATATGCTTTTTAACCTCAAGTGCTCGTCTTGTCTAGCTCTGCAATGCGCATGTTTACTCCATGTAAATGACTGATTGTTTTGCTAGATACGACCCTTATTCCTTGGCTGGGATCATTTAGAGCCCTTTGAAGATGCATTTAAACTACATTTTGGAAGTTCAAACCTACCAGCACCACTGAAGTCCACTATATGGAGATACTTCCTGAAATGTGTTAAAAATATGTCAGTATTGTGTTTTAGTACCTGTGAAAATGTAAGTAAATATGTTTTCTAGAACCACATTTTACATAAAATACATACAAATTCTCATGAGATCACGTTGCCCACACACACACACACATATATATATACACACACACACATAAGTATCCTCTTGTAATTTGAGCAGATTATACATTGATGTTTTGATTCACATCTGTCAAAATCTACTACCTGCTATTAAGTCCTTAATGAAAATAAAATGGTCCCAAACAAACCCTATCTAACAGACATCTGCAGGTCATGATTAGGTTCAGATGAGTCATCTACTGTACTTTCTCTCAGAGTTTTCTAGATCCGCCAACACATTTTCTTTCTCAACACTTTGCTTAACAGCTGCCAAAACTTTATCAACAGCCTCTGAACTGCAGCAGTGTCAGGCAGCATCCAACATCACTGCACAAACTAACAAGTCTTAACCAGCAGCTATATGTGCTGCTAATATAGTCCTGCAATATACATGCTTAAATTAAGTTACTCTTATTCTTTGTATTTATTATTGAATGTGTCAAATTGACAATCATCAGTGCTGTTTGCCTGGTGCAATCTATGTTGAACTGTTGCTGCCTACATAAAACAAGAAGTAAGCTTAATTTTATGTAAAAGGGATACTTATGCAGATTTTCTAGTGACAATGACAGCAGTGATTCATTGAGTTATGACTAAATGAAGGAGAACAGCATTATATCTTGGCTTATATCCAGAAACACAATGTAGTCAAGTGCACTCAGTGCATTTTAAAGAACAAACTCAGGTGACCCATAAAAAACACGTTCAACAATGCAGAAATATTTTCTTTTTGTGCTTTATGTGCTTTCACATTATACTATTTAAGTCTACCCTACAATTAGGATTTGGAAATGGCTAATATTGTCCACTCCTAGATTTTCATTTATGTATTAATAGTGTGTTGCTGTAGATAAATGTGTGATAGATAGAATTTACGTGAGATAATTTTAGAGACCGTAAATCAAAAGTCACTGAAGACCCTCAGACCTACTTTGAGGTCAGAAAAAGCCCCTCAGTGAGGTAAATAAAATAAAAAAGGCCAAGTTCAACCAATGGCCCACACTAGCCTAGTAAGCAGAAGATTTGTGTTTCTTTGAATTATGTGCGGACAGTTTTATGGCCAAGAAAGGGAAACAAGTGGCAGTGTTGGATGACCCACAGCAGCTCTATGTCTTTACATTTATAGTAAATAAAACAGAGCACTTAAATGTGCTTAATGCAAGGCCGCAAGGTCACCAAGTGCTTACAGAATGGCACGACAGCTTTAGCATGGTTTAGATCAGACTGCAGAGCATTTTCCTTTTCTAAAGTCTCTCGTGACCTTAGTACATTGCCTGCGTTTTATGGTTATGAGTATTAGCTGGACCAGTGGGACAGATTCAGTACCCTGATGGCAGGGTCTGAGTATAGGGCCTTGTATTAATGCACATTTCAAGTAAATTAGACGTGCAAACATATACTGGTTAATTTTGTTCCTTTGGCAAATCTTTATGGTAATATTTGACTGTATATAAAATTACCAAGTCAAGTACATTGAGTGCTTTTATCTTTTCTGTTCATACATAGTTGATATGTTGATATGAACCTCATAATAGGTGGTAACAGGCTTGAAACTAAAGGTGCACACTTTATTACTTTTTTCTAGCTTTATAAGCTTGAAAAATAACAGGAAGTACCTTTTTGCCACACGGCCCACAACCGAAATTTTACTTTGACACCCCTGTTCAAGAGCTTTCTGTAATCCCATTAGACCTCAACCAATGGATTTGTTAATGTGTTTGCTGTACTCCTGTTACATATTGAATTAATCTGATCCTGTGCCAGGTACATTAAAGCACTGTGTAAATCGTAAAGAGGATTTATGATGATTTATGAACTCTTTGTGACAGCTGTAATGTGAAGAACCTACAGAGGCGGCACGTGTGTATCTCACGCCTGGATCGTCCACAGAACTGGGGGGAAAACTGCGCAGAAGTCCGCTATGTTATCCTTATTCTGGCACCTTCAAAGATGGTAATATAATCACACAAACACACACACACACACATTGGCTTTCCATGTTTTAAGGGGACATTCTGTAGGCGTAATGGTTATACTGTGCAAACTGTATTGTCTCTCCCCTTTCCCTAACCCTACCACTCTCACAATACTTTCTGCTATTTTAGACTTTCAAAAAATATATCATTTTGTATGATTTATATGCTTGTTGCCTCATGGAGACCCAAAAATGTCCCCACAAGGTTAAAAAATGACAAGTATTACTATACTTGTGGGGACATTTGGTACTCATAATGTAGGGAATACCAGGACCACACACACACAGACCCAAAAGAAAATTTGCACGGAGGACATTAACTTAGATTTATGTGAAAGAAATAGCCTTGCAAAATCCTTACCTTTGCGAATCTGAGCCTAGTCTGAGATATCGCTGAAATCTTTTTTAGAGACCAGGGTTTTTCAAACCTGGCAAACCCAGTAGACCTGGCATCAATTTTTCAGAGATAAAAAATCGTAATTTACAACTTTTAAATTAAATTAAATTATTGTTGGTGTGTAGGTCCGGATCCAGTAGGTTTTGGATTAGGGTTTGGTTTAAAATATTTAATTGCATGTAAAGTTTTATTTTGTTAACAGTGAAAGAAAATATGTATTTCTGTGTTCATGTGTCAGTTCATAAATAGTTTGTGCAAATTTTAGTTATTAATTTATCAAAAAATGTTTTTCAGATAATATTTTAATTTTAATAGAAAAAAAAAATGTAATTTTTTTAATAATATTTCACTTTTTTTTTTACAAACTTAGTTTAAATGGACACTTATATATTAAAATACACTACCAGTCAAAAGTTTTTGAACAGTAAGATTTCCTGTGATTTCAGAGCTGAATTTTTAGCATCATTACTCCAGTCTTCAGTGTCACATGACCCTTCAGAAATCATTCTAATATTCTGATTTGCTACTCAAAAACATTTATTATTATTATTATTATGTTGAAAACAGATGAGTAGAATTTCAGGTTTCTTTGATAAATAGAAAGTTCAGAAGAACAGCATTTATCTGAAATAGAAATCTTTTGTAACATTATTAATGTCTTTATCATCATTTTTGATCAATTTAAAACATCCCTGCTAAATAAAAGTATTAATTTCTAGCATTTCCTTTCCCCCAAAAAAGAAAAGACAATTATACTGACTCCAAGCTTTTGAATGGTATAGTGTATAAGGTTACAAAAGCTATTTATTTCGGATGCTGATCTTTGGATCCACCTCAAAGAATACTGAAAAAAAATTGGATCAAATAAATGAAGGCTTGGTGAGCAGAAGAGACTTCTTTAAAAACATTAAAAATCTTACTGTTCAAAATCTGTTGACTGGTAGTGTATATAGTTGCCTTCATATTTCAGGAAAAGGATAATCATGTTTAGGGGTCTCTGGCATCAAAAGGTTTTGGATTAGGGTTTGGTTTAGGATTAGCTGCATGTAAATATTAACAATCAACTGTTATTACTACAGTAAGTGTGTATAATGTGTAACAAGGACAAAAAAAAAAGTTGAAATAAAGTGTTTAATTTTTTAACACTCTTACCGAATTTAATATGATTGCTGTTTCATTCTGCTTTCTAAAGACAGGTTAAAATCTTGAGATTAATTACAGTTTTATTCTGTTGACCTTTATAGTTTTTAACAGTAAGAAATAAAAACAAAATCTGAATATATTAATGGAAAAAATTTGTTTCTATGTTCATGTCAGAGTTTATAAATAGTTTGTATTTGTGCAAATTTGTGTCATTAATATACTGTAGTATATATTACATATAATTTTTAAGAGAGAGCATTTTCATAATATTACACTTTATCCACAAACATAGTTTAAATGGGTGCTTATTAGTGCTGTCAAACGATTAATCGTGATTAATCACATCCATAATAAACGTTTTTGTTTACATAATATGTGTGTGTGTACTGCGTATATTTATTATGTATATAGTAACACACACACACACACGCCGTATATATTTCAAAAATATTACCATGTATATATTTATATTCATATAATTTATCTTATATATAAATATATTTAAAATATGAAGATAACATTTTTCTTAAACATATACAAGCATGTGTGTGTATTTACATATACATAATAAATATACACAGTACACACACATATATTATGTAAACAAAAACTTTTATTTTGGATACGATTAATCGCGATTAATCATTAGACAGCACAAGTACTGATAC